>NW_024609836.1:36294577-36374262 GCF_016920785.2 Ixodes scapularis | reverse complement strand
AAGATGGCGTCGAGCGACCTCCTGATCGAGATAAACACGAAACAACAAAGCAACGCTTTTCTCGCCTTGAACTTTGTTTCAGACTACAAGGTTAGCGTGACACCTCACCACAAGCTGAACACCATTCAGGGAGTTATCTCCGAGAACGACTTGCTCGAAACATCTGAGGAAGAGCTCGTTGAGGGCCTCGCCAGCCAAGGGGTTGTAGGTGCACGCCGCATCACCCTCCGCCGATACGGTGTCGGACAAAAACCAAGATATATTACCTTGACATTCGATTCCACCACACTACCAGAGAACATAAAGGCAGGCTACCTCCACTGCCGAGTCCGACCCTATGTGCCGAACCTCTCAGCGGTGCCTTAAGTGCCAACGGTTCGGCCATGGGTCGGGGGGCTATCGGGGAGTCGACACTTGTGCCAAGTGCTCCAGCAATGAGCATGTAGCAGATGTGTGTGAAAATGAAGCGAAATGTGCCAACTGTGACGGTCCTCACCCGGCATACTCCTGCTCCTGTCCATTATGGAAGCAAGAGAAAGCAGATTATGGAAGCAAGAGAAAAGAGAAATTCTCCCCGGAAAGTCCGTGGAGATTACCAATCTTTCCTAACCCCTCTGCTTTCTTCTCCCTCTGTATCGCTCAAGGATAATGCAAATGTTCTCTGGGAGCGTTTCCAACTTTTTAGGAGCTCTCCTAATTTTAGTGAAAAGTTGGAGAAGTTCCAGGCGGCTGTTGAAAAGCAGCCCATTTTTACGTCGGGGTATGGTTCGTATATTTAAAATAGACCATTCACAATGTGTGAAGTCAAGGTCGCTCTTGGTGCAAGGAAGCAGTCTGCACCAGCGCCGAACACAGTTCACAATGAAATGTTGAGGAAACTGTCCGCTGAATCTATGAAAGGTCTGCTAACTTCTTAATCATCTGTTGCAAGCCGCTGCTTTTCCTTCTTGCTGGATACATGCCCACATGATTCCTTTCTTGCAACCTGGGAGACACCCTTCCATTCCTACGAGTGATCGTCCCATCGCACTCACGAGTTGTTTAGGGAAGACATATGGGAGGCTTGTCAATCGTCGTCTTGTCTATTTCTTGGAGAGAGAATTTTTTTGACGTAAACCAGTGTGGCTTTCGGGAGGGACGAGCGTCCACAGATCATTTGATCCGCTTAGAAACTTCTACGGGAGGCAATTGTAGCATTCTGTATCAGTGTTTTTCGATTTAAAAAAAAAAATATGATATTACTTGGAGGTACGAAATCCTTCGTGACTTGTACAACTGTGGTGTACGGGGCCGCATGCTTAAATGTATACAGAGCTTCTTGAACGAAAGGACGTTTCAAGTTCGCTTGGGCTTCACGCTGTCGGATGTTTTCTCTCAAGAAAATGGTGTCCCCCAAGGAGGAGTGCTGAGCGTTACCCTCTTTGCTGTCAAGATTAACAGTCTAGCAAAGGTTACGCCATCATCAGTATTTTACTCTCTATATGTGGATGATGCGCAGATGTCTGTCTTCCCGTAACCTCTCCAGTTCTGAACAACAACTGCAACTTACAATCAATAGGACGTGCAGGTTGGCAGATGAAAACGGCGTCAAATGTTTTCCTGAAAAAAGAAAAGCAGTCTGCGTTCCTTTTTCGTTGCGCCGGTGATTGTCTCTTGATCCTTCCTTGCATCTTAAAAGCATTCAAATACAGGTCCAGCAAGAGCAAAAATTTTTGGATGTGAACTTTGACAAGGAGCTTACATTTGTGCCTCATCTGAGGGAGTTGAAACGAAAATGCTTGACGTCATTAAACATCCGTAAGGGGCTGTCGCATATGTCATGGGGGTCTGATAGGCGCTGTCTCCTGCGACTATACAACTCCCTAGTTCGGTCGGGCCTTGACTATGGTGCAATTGTATACGGGTGTGCACGGCAATCTGCTCTTAGGATGCTGGATCCAGTACATCACCTCGGACTCCGACTTGTCACAGGTGGATTTCGCACATCTCCTGTGAGGAGTTTGTATGCTGATACGCATCAAATGTCTCTCGAGAAACGGAGGCAGTACCTCAGCGTCTGTTATGCTCATAAAGTATTTTCACGTCCAAAACATCCGTCCTACAGTGCCCTTCATGCTTGCAAAAGTCTGCAACTTTTCGAAAAGAAGCCAAGCATTGTTAGGCTATTAAGCTTCCGTCTGGGATGTACTTGCCAATCTCTATATATCCCCCTTCGTGGCGTTGCCTTGCTTTCGAACACCGATAGGGTTGCTCCTTGGGATGCTCTGCCAATTTTTTGTGACTGGTCACTTGCTAAATACAGTAAGAGGTTGGTTTCACCAGAAATCCTCCAGCAAGAATTCGTCTCTCTCCAGCAGAAATATGCAGATTACGTGGAGTTTTATACAAATGGGTCCAAATCGGCGTCTTTTGTGGGATGCGCTCTATTCTACTTCACTCAGGAAAGCCACACGAGTTTACTGTAGGGGAAGCATATTCACTGCAGAGTTGTATGGTGTTTTACTAGCTGTCGAACATATAGTCGACAAGAGTATAATGTTATCTTTGTTAACTCACACAGTGCCTTACTCTCTGTGTCCTCTTTGATGCCTACAAAGAACCTCTTTTGCACAACATTTACACGTTCAAATCAACAGGGCCCTCCGACGCGGACGGGATATAACATTTTGCTGGTTGCCGAGTCACGTTGGGATTTCGGGCAATGAAGAGGCGGATAAATTAGCAGTGTCTGCTTAAGGCTCATCAATAACATACAATGGCTTACCCTACCAAGATCTGAAACCATTTTTAAGGAAATCTATTGTTCACACATTGCAGCTGGAATGGGATAAAGAGAGCAGCAACAAACTCCTAATTATCAAGCCCGTTCTGGGCGTTTGGGAGAGGTCTTATAACAAGGAACGTCGTGTAGAGGTTCTTCAGTGTTGTCTAAAAATAGGTCACTCCCGTTTGACACATCAGTGTCTGCTTCGTGGTGAAGATGTTGCATTATCTGACCACTGTGGAGAACGTTTGACCATTTTACAGATTCTATGGCAGTGTTCGTCTCATCGTTCAATACGTCAAGCATGTTTCCCGAAAGTGTTTAGAGATCACCTTCCGTTTCACCCCTCGTTTTCGCTTGGCGATAAACATTCAGTTCCGCTCAGCTGGGTTTTAGACGTTTTGAAACAAACCGGATATTTATATGACTTATAATTTGATAGCCTCGGAGTAGTTCTCGTTATAGTATGTCCCAATTAAGTTTAGTTTGGCGCATTATAGCCCTCGTTGCTGCTGCGCCTATAAACTCCTAATCATCATCATTCGGAATATTTTTTACCATGGTGGCACAATTTCGCAATCATTTATTTGATCATGTAGCCAGGTTTCGCTAACTACAGGAATATCCGGGATATGCAACAGTAGCAAGTGCTCCAGCTTTTCTACTTTATTAAGAAAGGTTCTCGCATTCACGCTAACCAGCCGTAGGCATTGTTCCTTGTTATCAGGTAGTTATCTAGCTTGTTTTTGTAAACCTTTATGGCTGCTATTTTTTTCTCGAGAACTATCGGTATCGTTCCAGACAAAACATTTGGTCATCTATCTGTATCTTATCATGAACAAGTCGCACACGGGTTCAATTGGCCCTCTCTACTCTTGCGCTCTCCCAAAGGTGCTTACGTCTGTTTAGAGTGACCTGAGAACAATCATTCGATACCGATATTTTCGATTCATTCCAACCCATCCCCGTTTGAACCCGTCCCATTTTGATCCATTCCCGAATCGACCTTCCCGTTTGAACCCGTCCCGTTTCGACCCATTCACGAAACTACCTTCTTATTTGTACCCGTACTGTTTCGTCTCATTTCCGAAACGCCCCTCCCATTTTAACCCGTCCTGTTTCAACTGATACCCGAAAGACCTTTTGCGGTTGAACCCGTCCATTTTCTACTCGTTTGTGTGAGACCATGCGCATCCCAACCTCTTCGCGAAAAGTGTAATCGTTCAAACCGTGGTCAGCGCACCTTTTCAGCTTAAGAATATATGTTTTGAAATATTTTTGGAAGCCGGTGTAATCTAAAGATATGCATCTTTGAGGCAAGTTTTGAAGTAATATATTATTCTTACTTCAACCATTTAAAGTTTTTTTTTTTTTTTTTATGATTGTTTCAAGATGATCTCCATAACGTGCAACCGCGAAATGGTCTATGTACACTCCGCGACACCGTTACTGCAAAACGACCTCGTCGTTTTCTTTTTAAATTTATTTCGAAATGATATTAGCAGGCACCAAATTTTAGGGCTTAGGGTAGTTGTTCACATGAGCACTTCGCAAGACAGTAATAGTATTTATGGCAGTTTTTTTTAATTCTATGAGATAAACAGCAACACTGCCAATCGCTTGTTCGCGCTATCAGTGTCACGCTACCTACAATAATGAAGTCTTACGTACACAAGCACATTGGGTAAGCTAAAATTAGCGTCGCCATCGCGGCGCTATTTTCATGGTACAGAAAGAGCGTTTGCGTACGTTATCTTGAAACCTCATATTAGTAATCTTGATATTTTGGAGAGCGAGAAATCAGACAGGGTGACAGGCATATGATTGCGACTTTATTTTTTTTTTTTTTTACAATTTCAAACACTGAGCACTTGCGCACACAGAAAAACATCACAGGCCAGAAAATGCCTTCGTCTTGTTGAAAAAGTTAAACGGAAATTGTGCCATCAGAAAGATGACACACCAGTTCTGATAGTTTGCGGTCCTTGCTGACCCACTTATACCCCCTGGCCCGCACTGCACCACCACTTGCAAGCTGCTGCAAATATATCCTAGTCAAAGCCTCATCCCGTTTGATCGGATCGATGAAGTTGTAAATGTTCGGGTGAGCCCTCCCTGACACCGCGTTTATCTTACGGTGCCAGGACACCATGAGGTTGTTTGTCCGTGGTCCTCGGTTTCCGTGGTGGTTCCACTGCTGAATGAAAAAATGAGCATTCATCCAGGTGCCATCAAAATAGTCAAGCACAGTGATGACACCTGAAACACCGAGGGATGTGCCTTGTCGCAAAAACAGCCATGCACGCTGGACGTCAGAAACTAAAACGAAAGACAGCGCCACCATCTTTTTAATAAGGGACCTCATACTATCATCCTGCCCGTACGCAGTTTGGAGGCCGGCTCTTTGTACTCCGGCCCACACGTTTTTTTTGTAAAATGGAACTGACACCCACGATGGATTGCGGTTGGGAATAAAGTCAGCATGCCTGCGATGAGCGCCTGCTCGAAGTCTGTTAGAAAAGTGTCAGGATTCGGAAACACAACGCCCTAACCAGTGAATACATTCTTCAAGTTTTGAAATGCTCGAACATATGTCTCACGAAATCTGCCGGACAGCAAAAAGTACACTGCGGGTGAGTGTTTTACATCTGACATGACATGAATGGTCAGGAGTTGATAAAAAATCTGTGACACAGCAAAAAATATACCTTCAACAAAGAGCATCTTCGTGGATGACAAGCGTAGCAAACCCTCCCGTGATGCAAAGGCGATCCGAGAACCACTAACACTAGCGTCATCGATTACAAGGAAGGGATGGCCGTCTTTTGTCTGTTGGTACAACGGGCTCAGTTGAATGTCGTCCGCAGTTGCAGCAGGTTCCGGCTGATGACGGCGTCGCGTTCCCTGTACATGGCATTCTTCAGGCTTGCGAAAGTTGGGATTTCAGCTACAACATCGGCCGCGCTCTAAAATAAATACAGTTCCGACTCTAGTCAACAAACCTGATTAGACATGAAAGCATGCAGTGCTCTTTTCTTTTTTTTAGCTGCACCAAATTTTTAAAGAAAGGGAAGGTGAGATAGGGTAATTTGAGCCCTTGGGCCAAGTTGGTGGCCATTGTGGCCACTAGAAATAAGGCGCAATGGTGGAATTAGTTTCCTAATTAACTGAAAAGCTGTAGTTAGCTTTAGCATCTTAGTGCTAAGGGCATAATGCGTTTGGAAAATTGAAGCTCGATATCGATATGGCTTAGCCGCGCCGTAAAAGTTTGGTTAAAAAATTATTAGTGGCCACTACGGGGTAAGAAAGTATATCTTTGAACAAGGCTGACATATCTTGCCCCATAGCGCCCACTATGAATTTTAATTTCAAATGTTACTTCACATCTAGACCATATTGAGGACGAGCCTCAAATATCCAGATACATTACGCGCAATCGAGCGCAAAATAATTAAAACAGTAGTTGATTAGCTATCTAATGACCTAATTTTGCATTTTTCTAGTGCCGAGGCCATTATCACTGCCCCAGGACTCAAATTACTACACCTAACGTTTACTTTTTTTTTTTTTTTTTTAATAAAGCGCAGCTAAAAAAAAAAAAAAAAAACCTTTATGATCACACTTTCACAAAATAGACACTTACAGCTTCAGATACGCGAAGAAGTTCCTGGTTGTAGAGCGTCAGAGCTGCGGCGTGGGGATTAGATGCCACTTTTTCTTTTAGTTCCATCCTCATCCCGTCTTTGACAACGGCTGTTTCATCGGCAGAGTGATTGTGGTCTCCTAAAAGAAAATGAAATGTTAATCTTGCACTGAAAATTCACGTTAACCTTCAGATTGAGATAAACGTTCTACTCACAGAAGGGTGGTCTTGACATGATCTCCTTCCATCGGGATTGATGCGGGGCAGCAGGATGAACCATGGTTGTCACACCGCCACGCGACAGCTCCGTTCGCATTCGAACGTTTCTTGTGGTAGTTATATCTATCTAAGTGTAAACACTGCTTCTTTTTCTGGGTTTGTATAAGATGATAAGCGAAGACATGCTGCGACGGTGACAGCGGCAACTGCTATGAGTTTCCAGCACTGCCGGCACACTAACACCAGAACAGTGTGCAAAAAGTGACTGCTGGTGATTAAATCTCTCAGGTCGGTTCGGGAGAGTTTGAAATAAGGTCACCAAGGAAGACAGACATGGTACACTTGAACTGACTCAACTGATATATAACGAACGCCCCGTCGACAGGGCAAGGTGACAGTGGTCGAAACGGGAAGGTTGTTTCGGGAAAGGGCGAAATGAGAAAAAGTGAAACGAGAAGGTCGTTTCGAGCTGGGTTGAAACAGGAAAGTACAAACGGGAAGGATGAAATAGGATTGGGTTGAAACGGGAACCACTCCCTGACACAACTCGAATACTGAGCTCTCCTTAATGCCTTCTCGCATAAAGGTCGTTTTCGAGCCCAAGGTGGGAAAAAACGTTTGGAAGTAATTTATAAAGCCCAATAATCGCTGCACTTCTTTCTTGTTTGCTGGTTCAGGACAGCTGTTAATGCTCTGAACCAGTGCTGGGTTTGAAAAGATACCATTTTCATTAATTACGTTCCCCAAGTAATCAATTTCCTTGTTCGTCATTTTTTATTTGCTCAGGTTGAACGTAAGCCCCACTTGCCTGGCCCTCTGCAGTACTGCACATTATGTTTCAGTATGCTCTGCCTGGGTTCTACCCCACACAAGAATGTCTTCGATGTATACCATAACTCTGGGTAATTCTTCGAGCATTTGCGATATCACCATTTAAAACGCTTCCGGTTCAGAAGCTATTCGAAATGTTAAGCGGAGGTACCGACATCTCCAAAATGGCGTAGCAGAGATATATATTCTGGCGGTCTCGGCATCCTACGGTATTTCATGAAATCCTGAGTTTGCACCACGGGTTCAAACACACCGGTACCCGCTAGCTTTGACTCGATGTCCTCTCTTTTGGGAAGCTGGAAATGCTCTCGCTTCACCCACTCTTATGCTCCGGAGATCCAAGCATACCCTGAGCTACCAGTCTTTTTTAAGCGCAATAAGCAAACTACTCGCCCAGTCCCTTGGTTCTTCCACTTTCCAAATGGCGTTGGGGGTGATTAAGCGCTGAAGCTCCTTCTCGAGTGGCAGTCATAGCTCTTGAGAAATTCGTCGAGCTGCTTGCAGCGTTGGCTTGGCCGCGTCTTTTAGTACCCTATGGTACGCTTGTTTGACATAGCCCAAACCCCCTGATTACGTTGGTATATTCGGATGCTACTCCATTCGTGTCATCGCGGCAAATCGCCGAAACATGATTCACGAGTCTACAGAGTTGACTTGCTTGAAGAGCGAGGATGGGTGCACGTGGCTTCTTCAAAATGGAGAAATCAATGACCTTTGCCAGGTTTTTGCAAACGACCTTCAAGGCTGCTTTTCCTGCGTACGAAATTACACCGCCGCTGTAAGTGCACAAAATTTCCATGCTTTTTCGCCAATTCGCGTTTGTACCTGCGCGTTTTCACCACGATAGTGACAACAAGTTAGCTTGCGCGCTAGTATCAATCTTCAGAACGACGTCCTTTCGGCAACCTTCGCCGGCACCAGTCACTTTGTTTGATTGGTTGTGCTGCGCAATCCCACTTCTAGAATTTCAGTCGCTCTCGCCTCCGTGGTTTCTTCGTATGTTACGTCGTTGTTGATGATCACGTTCACTCGGCTTGGGTAGCACGCCGTAAAATGAACTTGACGTTTACATTTTCGGCATTCTTTTTTCATCGCTGGACAGCCCGTTCCAGGGTAAATGAAGTTGCACTTCTGACAGCGGTCTCGTCGAAGTGGTGCTTGTGCTGGCATCGTTGAACGCTTTTTTTTTTGTCTGGTTGATATCGAGGAGAGATTTTTCAGGCTTGCAGCAAGCTTTGTTTTGCTTCGCTGATATTTCATCCGCCTTGCACATGTCCACTGCTCTGGCAAAAGACAAGTCCTGTTGTCGCAACATACTTTTCGGTAATTTGCTGTTCGCGTTACCGCACACTAGCCGATCTCTGATCATTGAATCGGTCAAACTACCGTTCACAGGTCTTTGTATTCAACAACAGGTCGCGGTAGAATTTCTCAAACTGCTCACCACACTAACCTTTGGTGCCCATATTAAGAATCCAAGATTAAAAGCTCACAATTAAATCACTTAATATTCTTAAAGTCCTGTTCCACCGATCCTGGGGTTCTGACCGGACGTGCCTTTTGAGGATATATCGCTCGATAGTGTGATCACGACTGGACTATGGCAGTATTGTTTACGGTTCAGCTAGGCCTTCCATTCTAAAAATGCTCGACCCTATCCATCATCTTGGGTTGCGATAGGCGACAGGTGCCTTTCGCACGTCTCCTGTGCCAAGTCTGTATGCAGAGGCCAACGAGCTTTCTCTTGAGAAGAGAAGATTTTCACTGGGCTTTATGTATTCCCTGAGAGTCAGGTCCATCTCTGATCACCCTGCGCGAATGGCTGTGGAAGACATGTGCTCTGAAAGGGTGTTTCAAAACAAAGCCACAATTGTGCCTCCCTTCTCTTTGAGATTTAAAAGTGCCAGTGAGAACATGGAACTCGATTGAAGGCCCCCGGTAGTGCGGTCTACGGTTGTGGGAGCACCTTGGGAGCACCCTGTCATTAAGTGTGACCTTTCACTCACGCGATACAAGAAAGCTGATACTTCTAATGTCTTCAGGAATTCTTAGCACTGCAAAGTCAGTATTCCGAATATGTAAGCTTCTACACAGATGGTACAAAGACGGAATCTGCTGCTGGGTGTTCCATGATTGGCCCAACAGTTCAACTTGTTAGGCGAATCAACTCCTCTGCTTCAATTTTTACAGCAGAGCTCTATGGTCTGCTCCTTACCATAGGCTTCATTCTTGATTAAAAGCTCTCTCGCTCCATCGTATACACAGACTCCCTCTGTGCATTGCATGCACTGTCTTCACTAACACCCCTCAAGCACTTCCTGCTCCTTGAACTGCGAAATAAGGTGGTTGCTGCCTCAAGACAGGGATACGAAATTGTATTTTGCTGGATTCCCAGCCACATGGGCATTCCGGGCAATGAGGCAGCAGATCGCGCAGCAAGTACTTGTGTAAAGCGAACAGTTGACCTCCACAGCATTCTTTATGCAGACTACAAAGGCCTTCTCAGGCGTTACGTTAAGTGCAAATGGCAGGCTGAATGGGACCAAGAAATCGGCAACAAGTTGCACATGATCAAACCTCTTTTGAGCGAATGGCAGAGTGCACGCCACCAGGAACGCTTTTTTGAGGTTGTCCTTTGCCGGCTCAGGATTGGTCACACTCATCTGACTCATGGCTACCTCCTTCGTGGGGAGGATGCCCCCACTTGTGAGCAGTGTGACAATGCCTTAAGCATTCTTCATATTCTACTTGAATGTCCTGCTTATCATAAAGAAAGGCTTTTGTATTTTTCGCAACTCTATCAAGAACAAGTCCCACTACACCCAGCTCTGCTCTTAAGTGATGATTCTCTTGTGACACATACTAATGTTTTCAAACTTTTAGATAGTATCGGCCTTCTACACCGATTTTAGCTTTCTTAACCTACAGATCATGCCCATCACCCTTTTACCTTTTGGTATCTCATTACCATCTTTTATCTAATCACTGGCTAATAAAGCCTCTTTTTTCTCTCCAAGCCTTTTCCAGCAATAGTGTCGTTTTTGGCGCTCTATGGCCTTAGTAGCTTTTGCGCCATAAACACCAAATCAACCAACCAATCAAACTGCTCACCTTCTGCTTGTAACTGTAATCTGATAACGTAACGCTCGCACTTTTCATTCTTCGTGGGAGAGGAGTAGCTTTGAAACTTTTCTACGACGGTCGCGTAGGTCAGCTCTCCCTCGAGGTGGAAGGTGTCGTAGAATTCTAAGGCCTTCTCGTGAGCGACATGCAGCAGCACTGCAATCTTCTGCTTCTTCCTTTTAGTGGATGGTTCCGTAGCAGCCATGAAGACTTCCCGTCGTTGGTTGAAACGTCGCCAGTTTTCAGCAGTGTTTCTTGTAAACTTGAAGGGCTTCAATGCTTTCAACCCCTCCATAACTGCGGCAGCCACTGTACCTGTTAGGACGTTCGAACCCCTTCTGACACCAAAAATCAGTCAAAGAGAGATTGGGCTCAGTGTGCTGGAACGAACTGCCCATTCTTTATCGAAACCAAGTGCGTGTGTGTGCGTGCTGCATCACACAAGGTTGCAAGCATTACCCCTGTTACAACCAGTATTCATGATTTTTTTATCGAGACTTCATTGTAGTGGAACAACTTACATTAGGTTTTGTTCAAAATGCGTACTTATTAGGGAAAGAAACAAAACTAACGCCATTTACGAGATGAGGGGATTGCATTCCCGGGAACGCTATTCCGTAGAACTTTGCGCGGCAGATTCATTTGCTCCCAGACAGTGTCAAGCAGGGCGTGGAAAAGGGCCCTCGATGGCAGCTCCCGAAAGCACCAGCTCCAGCACCTGTTGGAGCCATTCTTGCCAATTTTTACGGAAAGATCTCGGAAAACCAACCTCCTACGGTACCGGATTGAAACCAAGGATGTACCACCCCGGTGGCCCAATGCGAGAGCCATAAACGCCCACGAGATGGAACTTCTGGCTGCGGCGCTCACGGAAATGATCGACATAGGCAAAGTACCTGAGTCAAAAAGCCCACGCGCTTTGCAGCCGGTGATTCTTGCTCCAAAGAAAGATGGCATGACCTGATTATGTGTCGGTTACAGGCGCCTTAACGCAGTATTTGTCAAGGACAACTACCCATTCCCAAGTATTTCATCTGCGATGTATGCCCTTAGAAACGCGACTGTTTTCACAACCCTCGACTGCAAACGTGGATTCGTTTAAATTGAAGATCCTCCGGTTGATGTAAGAAGACTCCATTCATTTGACACAGGGGATTGTTTGAATTCACTCGCCTTTCCTTTGGTTCATCTAACTCGCCAGCCAGCTATCAGCGCATAATTGATGTTGTCCTCGGCTACGCGAAGTACGAGCTTCCGATTGCGTACACAGATGACGTAGCTGTTTTCACGAACATTCGACGAGCATCTCGCATCATACTCAAACAAAACATAAGGACGGCCTTACGATTCCTTCAGGTAAAGTTCAGTTGGCCTCGCCTCTAATCAACCTTCTTGATTTTGTTGCTGATAGCGGCACGCTGCGCCCGACCGAGGATAAGTTGCGCGCCATAACAGAGTACCCTCCACCCCACGACGTAAAGAGCCGACAGAGACATCTCAGGGTTGTGGTTTTCTGCAGAGATTTTATTCCGCAGTGCGCCGAGATAACGAAACCTCTGAACCGATTGCTTCGCAAAAGGGTGAAGTCTTGTTTGGGAGAAAAGCAACAAGCCGCATTTGCCTGTCTGTGTTAGGCAGTGACAGACAATACGTTTCTAAATCTACCCGAATGGAATCATTCGCTCACCCTGGAGTCCGACAGAAGCGATTACTGATTGGAAGCTGTTCTTTTGCAGGAACATTACATCGTCCTTCGTCCGGTGGCCTTCGCCAGTCACACGCTCACCGGAGCAGAGAGGACCTATTCAACGACCGAAAAAGAATGTCTGGCGCTTGTTTTCAGGCTTAAAAAGTTGGAAATGTACCTCTACGGCGCGTTGTCTTGCATTCAACTACCCACATGGTCCTCTCATGGCTCAAAGGGCTTCAAAACCCTGCCGGGCGACTCGATCGATGGGCTCTTACATTGTTGCTTTGCATGTACTTTATTGAGTACAAGCGTGGTGTTAGTAACCACGTGGCAGACACGTCGTCCCGTGCTCATCTTTTCGGGCAGAATATGCAGGTCTATCTCGACTTGGCAGCACTAGCGAATGGGACGCGCATCACACCGGAGTCACGACGGGGAACCCTGGTGAGCATGGAGGAGCTTCTGGGGGCGGCACAGGAGTCCCACGGAATTCGCCAGAACGTGGCACAACTGCTGAGAGAAGAAAGCACAACCGACAAGGGGAGTCCAAAAGGTTTCGACTCCTACTGTCTGAGCAGCGACGGCGTCCTGCTAGGTACATCTCCCAGGTGGAGGGGGAGCCCTGCGACTCGCCGTTTCGGACTCTATTACCCCGCAAGCAGCGTACATTATTTATAATATATATGCATGATTCCGCCTTAGCGGGCCACAGCAGTGGGAGCAAAACCTCAAAAAAGTTATCTTAAATTGCAACTCGGACAGTTATGAGGCAGAGTGTAATGAGGTACGTGTATCAGGATATACTGGCACGACGTGCATGCACAGAGAGTAGTAGGAGAAGAAGTTAGAGGTTACTCCTTCGGTTGCTCGCAATGATCGTCTTGTATCCTTGTTCGTGATACAGTACGCACGTAGCTGTACGTTATACGAGAAGGCGATACAACTAGTGCCAGCATTAATGCATTCGGTCGAAAGCAAGTACCCGTGGGATTTTGTTTCCTGTGACAATAGAGAGTTTTAGTAGATCGTTCTAATGACTCCGATAACGATACCCGATACTCCGCCACCGCCTCCCTTGCGCATGCATAGTATCGTTATCGGAGCTATAGGAGGTATCGGAACGATCTACTAAAACTCTCTATTGTCGGCCTTTTTCCCCGTAATCCACGCGGAAAGTAATATTTGCTAGTAGTGACCCACCACTTCACGAAGTGGGTCAAAATGTTTAGTTTTCGCGAGCTGGACTCTAGAAAATTTTTAGACTGTCCACTTAAGATATTCGCGCGCTTTTGCTACGTCGCAACGCTGATTGCGGACACCGCTTCTTATATTGTAAGCAATCTCTACCGAAAACGAAGAGTACATGTTTTTGCTATTTGGATTATGGGTCTGGAAATCTAACTAGATTCCTTGCTGGAAACATGAAATCCAGAATGCAGACAAATGATTATTTCTGAAAACCTGAAATTCAGTTAGAATCCAGATAGAGTTCCAGTTCCATAATCCAGTTAGCAAAAAGTTATACAGGATTTTTTGGTAGAGATGTGTTCGTGGATCCATGTAAAGCACTAGGGATACGGCACAAACAGACTTCACCGTACCATCCTCAGGCGAATATCACTGAAAGAGTAAACCGTAACCTGAAGATGATGCTTGGGGCGCACACAGAGCGATATAATGAGTGGGACACGAAACTTACAGAAATGGCATTTGCTACCCCCCCCCCCCCCCTACCCCTTCCCCCGACACTAAACCGGTCCACGGGTTTTACTTCTGCTCAAACTAACTTTGGCAAGAGCTCGCGTTTCCCGTAGGAAATGGCCTTCTTTGTACAGATCCTGCAAGTGTGCAGCGCACCACTTCGCAGTTCGCGGAGGTTCTCCGGAAGCGTTTCACGGAGGACTTCCAAGAGGCTCTGGAGAGCCTTGACATTTCGAGACTGCAGCAGACCGACCAGTACAAGGCGAGGCGAAATCTTCAGTTTAAGGTAAAAGATTTGGTGCTGAGACGAACTCATGCGCTAAGTGATGCTGGTAGAGGCGTCGCGGCCTTTTTGGCCAAGAGGTGGGAGGGCCCCCGCCGCGTTACTAAGAAGCTTTCCAGTTTGTCTTACGAGCTCGTGCATCGCGAATCTGGTGAGTTGTGCGGGTTTATTCATGATACCGACCTAAAAGTTTTCTATGAACCTGAAGAGGTAGCTGTGTCGAGGGTTCCAGATGGTAGTGATCTGGACCACCCCTTGGAAGTTTCCACACCGTGACTGCCACCAAACAAGCTGCGAAGGCGGTGGAGACGGCGAAAGTGGGAGCACGAGACTTTGCTGCCGCCTTAAATTCATGCCCTCTTCAGCTTTTTGGGGGGAAGGAAAAGAGAAAGTCGTGCTCCCGTATTGCAGTTGGGCATGCGTCCTGCTCGTGTGCGGCTTCTTATTTCTGCCACACCATGGGCTCATTTGCTTTCAAATTTCTAGTGACCCGCGCAACCCCCACAAACGCAACAGCAGCGACGCAACCCCTTCACCGGACTCACCCCGGCAGCGTCGGTCCCGTACGGAAATGCTGATGTCGGCTCTTATGGCGAGCAAGGCCCAATTGAACCCGTGCTGTCTCATCTGCGAAGGCTCGATCCTCAGCAACCCAGAGGGAAGACCACCCAAGGACGTCCCAAGCCGCCTGCTATTCACTTTTAGAGGCAAAGCTCCTTAGGGTCTAGCCTTGTCTGTCCGGCGTCCGTGCTCACATCTATCTTGCTGGTGCTCATGATCGTGCTCGTGAACTCACGTGCTCACGTGTTCGTGTAGGGCAAAAAGAAATGTTGAGAAAAAAAAATGTTTGCGCAGTCGACTGGATTCGAACCTGTGCGGGGAGACCCCCCCCCCCCCCAAAAAAAAAAAAAAAAAAAAAGAAAAAAAAGAAGAAAAAAAAAGGCCATCGCTTTAACCACTTCATTACGACTGCGGGACGAGTAGGGGGCTCTGAGATGTGGTAGTAACTCAAGAGCTAGAGATATCATGGATGAAACGTTGCATGTAGCCGCTCAACGTCTATACAGGAGAAGGCGCTGCGGTCAAATGCGTATATAATCGCGTTAAACTTTGCATGCATTGGCTCAACGTTTATAGACGAGAGGGCCCTGCGGTCAAATGCTCAAGTGCGTATATAACCACGTTCCATACCAGACATTCTCTTTCTGACATGGATGAAAACGAACGAAAGGCTCGGCATGCTGCGGCTCAGCGTCTACGCAGACAAGCACCACCAGAGCTTCGCCCCAATCAACATCTTTCATCACGTGAAGATGCGCTAATTTTTTTTTTTTTTTTGAAATGGGGGGGGGATTTGTTGGGCAGCTTGGTGATCCACAGTCTTCGACCAGGTTGCCGCGTGCTAAATCGTTTGTCGTGATTTATAACACGAGGTGACAAAGCGAAATCGGCCACGGGAGCAGCGCTCCACCGCTGATAAAGGGCCGGCGCAGAAGTATGCGCGGGGGTTTTGCCATCGCGGCGCGGGCGATGACCGTTAATAAATGACGACGTGATGTTGAACCAAGGCGTTGTGGCTATCCCCGAGACGGGTAGCAGCAAGGGAGCTACTGCACACGTTAAAACAAACGTTAGTGCCTGCGCCGGTTTTAATGCCATCAAACTCGCACAACCTTCATTTGTTTCCTTTTTGTCTTCGTAACCTTTCAGCTTCCTAGATGTTCGGAGAACAAGATGGCTGTTTGATTACTGAGAGAGTTGGGTGGAGGCAGGCGGTAAGCACGCACGGCGTGACCATTCCATGTCAAAAGTAGTGACCGCTTCGATCAAGCCATTCTCGTTCCACACGCTGACGCCTGGTCAACAGGCAATCCACAAGAAGAAATAAAGTACTGGGAAACTCTCGTTCGGAGGGTATTGCTCACTTTATAATCTAAAAAACAATTTTCTTCGAAATTACGGGCACTGATGGAATTCTCTACGCCCGATCATCAGAACATTCTACCGAAAGCCCCGGTGAATTAGAAGTTATTATCGTTGACCTCCGCTAAAGTGACAAGATGCATCAAGAAGAATTGAAAATTGCGAAATTTACGCGAGCGTAATTTTCACTACGCACCAAACGTACGCGAAGGGTATGAACGGACAGGTGTAGCGGCGCGTTGAGAGGGTGAATAGACAAGGTATAACCGGAACTTAACTTAATGTGACTTCTGAAGACACATGACACAGTTCAGATACTGATAGTGGATGACATAAAACAGTCATACGTTGGAGGAAACCAAGAACCATGCCAGCTGGCCAAACTTTCCCCTATATATTTCAGACTCCTCCTACAACGGTTTAACTCGTTCTAGCAAGACACCCTAATCTCAATGTGTTGGTCTCTTGGCTCCGGGGTTGAAGTGGAATAATTTGCTGGCTGGTTAAAGCTACAGGTCTTGAGGCCGCCTCCCTGCAGGGACTTACGCAGAACACTTTTTTGTCTCTGAAAAAAACAAATTTTTACAAAGAAGTGTTTACTTGTCGGAAGCCAAAAGCATTTTAATCAGATCAGTATAGTTGTTTCATATGAGTGCATTGATACACAGTGGTGGTCGGAACAGTGTTTCAGGGTGGTTCAGGCACTACTGAGAGGGGCGGCGTTGTCGCAAAATCCCGGAGAAAAGCTCACCGCGAAACCGGCAGATGCAGAGAAAAGCTCACCACCCTTTGAGCAAATGCGGAGAAAAGCTTACCGATGTTGTCTTTTTTTCGCAGCGAGGCTGTCGGATCATGCGTCACATACAGACATTTATTACCATTAAATTTCTTCAGTTTTGTAAAAAAAATGTTTTATTGTTTTCGTCATATTTGTGAAGCTTATTGGGTATATTGCTCCCAAATGAATAATTGCAGGCAAGGGTTTTCTGTGGTTTACTCTGTAGGCAACGAAAGCCTAACTGAAAACTTTATGAACTTGGAAAGCAGGATAAAGTTCGAAATTTAGTAATGTCCGCCTAAAACCTCAAAAGCAAAACTAAAAATGCCCAAAGACCCAAAAGTGTATGCGCAACAACGCGGTGCCTGAAACTCTCTGAAGCTTTTGCTACTTTGAAAACAGGATAGAACGGTCAGTAGGATATCTAGGATATTGAGATTTTTCTTCCACGGACATGCACGGTTTCTAGCCGTTCCTGCTGGTTTTCCCAGACGTTTGCTTTGTGTGATAGTGCCCTCCTACGGCGAATCACCCATGACCTTCAGAAGTGCTGACTCTCTCTGTCCACACTGAAATCAGAAGTAGAGGGCATACCTTTCGTTATGTTGTTCCTAGAGACCGATATAAGAAATAGTCTTCTGTTTAGTTAACAAAGATCACTTGAATAAGGGGACATCTTTAGTTGTTTATCGGTTCCTTTTTGGAAAAAGTACTTTGTTAGGAACGTTTTGCCTATTTCTTATTGGTTGAGTGTGGCACGGCCGAGCAGTAGTACCCGAAGACGTTTGCTATATAAAGCAAGATTTTGTAGCCGTATAGTACTCCTGTTGTGACCTGTCATCATGGAGGTTGTTCGTACCAATAAAGGGAAGGTGAAGGTTTTGCTTGACGGTTACGACTATGTACAAAAGCAGTCGAAAAATTGGTGGATCCGATGGCAATGTCGGAAGCAGAGAACAAGCGGATGCAAGGGTGCAGTGACTACACACCATGCTGTGAGTATAATAATCCTTGTTATTGCCTGCATAGAATAACTATGGGTTCTAGGTACATCTGTTTGTTGTAATGCATTATACTGTTTTTTTTTGTTTTTTTTTTATATTTAACCCCAATGTAAATATAGCTGCCTATGTTATTCACATAGGGTTTTGACATTTATTTGGGGCAATAATGATTTTGTGGATGTGCGTTAAAAGTGAAATTCTATTATTTTCTATTGAAAAGAATAAATGTTTCCTAACAATCGAAAACATATTTCCCGAATGACACCGGTATATATCTTACATGCCTATATGGAACAATTAAGGTAATTTTGATTTTTAACGTCAAACGTGTTTTTTGCCTTTATGAGAGCTATCGCGATGTTTTTATACTAGCACAAAAATTATATCATCCAAGCTGATTTCTTTCGGTAAAAAAGCAAGAGTTTGTTCACTTAGGAAGTTTCAAACTTCGCTGTTTTGTTCGAAGTACGCAGTCTCATAACCATGTGTTTCTATATCCCTTGGTATTGCAGATCATTCGCTTTTGGTCAATGACGGAGCACAACCACGCCAACGACGTCCATGGTATTAAGGTGACAGAGTTAAAAAGTGACCTGAAAAAAAAAAAAAGCCCAAGGATCTTCGGGACCTCCAAGCAAGTTCTTGGCTCAAGCACTATGCAGCTCGTTGACTGCTGAGCGCGGAAGCATCGGGAACCTGGAGACGGTACGTCGCGACCTGCGCCAACGAAGAAGCCGGCTGCACCCAGCGGAGCCACAGTTCACCACATAGCTCCAGGTCAAAGATATCTGGGCAACAACCGAAGGGGAACTACCGCAACCGTTCCTCATCTACGATAATGAATCGGAGCGGCGGGACCACATGCTCGTTTTTGCCAGCTCTGAACAACTCAGAGCCTTGTGTACCAGCCGAACCTGGTACATGGATGGTACGTTTTAAGTCTGTCCCCGACTGTTGAAACAATTGTACGTAGTGAGGTGTGCAGTCGGCGCCTGCGTCTATGCTCTTCTTTCCGGCTAGAGCCTTGCTACCTACGAAGAGATTTTCCAGGCCATCTTCGACACCTGCAAATCGAAGGGACACATCCCAGATTCAAGCGTCATCATAAGTGACTACGAGAAGGCTGCCATCAGGGCTTCCAAAGAAGTCTTCGGGCAAGACTTTTCACCCAGGGGGAGTTTCTTACACCTCTGCCAGAGCACGCGTCGCAAGGTAATTAGCGCTTCGGATATTCATACAATAAGCAAGTAGCTTTCTTGTGTTAACGTTAGCTATTTATAAATATACTATGTATATATTGATTGTTATTGAACGAATTCAAAAGTTATCACATTTAATGTCACCTTATTAAAGGCTTATTGGGATAACATGAAAAAAGATAGGAAACGAAAGTTAATAAGCAATAGATGCGCAACATCAAAATTACCATTATAAGTCCATTGTGACGTTTCAAATGTGATGTTAACCCACGCTCCTCTTTTCAGGTGTCTTATCATTATAGTGTTCTAACTTATATGGTTTCTAATTTCGCACTCTTGTTCACTACAGGTACGCGAGATGGGGCTCATCACCAGGTGCTGAACCGACGACGTTTTCCGGAAGTTTTGCGGGATGCTCGACGGGCTTCCCTTTGTGCCTCTTGACCTCGTACCTCCTAATCTCGTACCATCCGGACTTGACTACATCCGCGACAATGCTCCCGACGACATGACCGACCTACTCACGCATTTTGATGCAACGTATGTGAGAGGAACATTTCGCACTGTTTTGACAGCAGTAGGATCGCGGCAATTGGCGACAACCGTGCGCCGCCGACTCCCCGAGTTCCCCCCGGAGCTCTGGAATGTAATGAAAGCTACGCTACAAGGCGAGGACCGCACCAACAACGCATGCGAGGGGTAGAACAGCGCATTTAAACACCTTGTTGGGCATTGCCACCCCAGTGTTTGCAAGCTTCTCGAGCGCCTCCAACAAGACCAGGCAGTGGCCCTCACAACGTTGTTGCAAGCCAGCCGAGGACAACCACCTGCTAAGAAGACAAGGAGAGAGACCAGCCGCCTGCAGAACCGAGTAGGAAACCTCTGCAGTGACTATCTGCAACACAGGTAGCTCCCTGTCCTTCTTTAAGCAGTAGGTGACTGCATTCGTTTTTGAGGCGAAATAGAAAGACGTATTTGAAATATAAGGTGTTAATAAATTGTGCTCTTTACGGGTCTACCATGTTCTGAGTTTATACTTGCACAATCCGCTAGGCTATGAAAAAATAAAAATGTCAGTGAGCTTTTCTCCGCATCCGCTCAAGGGCCGGTAAGCTTTTCTCCTCATCCGCCAGTTTTGCGGTGAGCTTTTCTCCGCCGCCTGTTGTCGCCCCCCCCCCCCCCCCCCCCCCGAGGTAGAAAAAAATCCCATTGCTTCTATATCGAAAACATAGGCCGTAAGGAATGCCACTGTCTAGGCCGCTGGTGGTTCACGTTATCAGATTTAGGCCCTTCAAACTACAAAGAAAAAAAAAAAGAAACGATTGTTACCGAGCTGTGCGAACCTTTCCCCCCAAACTGCTCATGCCTCTCCTAAAAAGATGAAAATCCGGCTAAAATCATTTCACACTCTGATACCCCGAGTTAGCCAAATCAGATAATGTCGCAGATAATGCATGACAAAAAAACAAAAACGAAAAAGCAAACATATTTTTCACATGTAAGATAAGTGGTCGACATTGCACAAGAAGTCAAATTTGAGAGTTTATGAGCGAAACAAACGACGGTCATCTAGCACGCCCCAGCGGAGGATTGAGGATTATGTTTCAACGACCTGGGGATCATTTGACGTGCCAATGAAAGCTCGGTTACACGGCGTCTCTTCTGGCATAAACCTCCGTCACATTTCGTGCAGCTTGGCAGGGATTCCGGCCCGTCAACTGTGGACCGGTAGGCCGGCGCCTTGCCTCAGAGATAGCGACGCTTTCTTTGTTTTATTACATGATGTAAGACAAGGGTACAAAGCGAACACACACACACGTAAAATACTAAAAGACCTTAGTCAATTTGGCTTACATCAAGAAATGCTAAAAGTCCTTTAAAGGGCAACTGCCCTCTATTCGAAAAATGTTATGCTTACATACGATTCTATTTCCCAAAGCACTACTAAACCGCCCTCGTCTTCAGATTCGTGAAATGTGAAATATTATTTCTGGAATCTTGGTTTAAACATCAGCAGATACCGAAACTGAAACTTCGTTTGCGACAGGCAACATTGCTCTCGTGTCGTCAGAATCATGTCCACGTCACGCCGAACCACGTTGTCCGAAAAGTCACGTGACCCTCTATGCGACGGCGGGCGAACGTAGAGCAAAGCACAAGTGTCGTCTGCTCCGCAATTTTCCCCCATGCAGTTTGCGACACCATTCAACGACGTCTCCACCACTGCGGCCCCAGCTTGCGCTTCGGGTTGGAATCTCGACGGAGGTACCCGCAATTCGACGCGGGCTTATTGTCGCGAAGGCGCCGTGTAACCGAGGTCTTGGTTACAAGTCACAAGATCCCCAGGTCTTGTGATATTTTGCGATTCGCTTTTCGTCCGCCTTTGGCATAATACGCACTTCACCAGAAACCGACGAATAAAATTACTCCGAATAATACTTAAATAATACGACTCTAGATTTAAAAAAAAAAATATGCTCCGCAAACGAAAAGCAAAAGCAAAAAAAAAAAGCAATCTTTCAATTTTAATGAGTGGTTAAAAGGGAGGCTAGATGGAGAACAAAATAAATAGCCGCGCTCGCAAAAGAAAGAAAACATCTTGGGTATTAAAAGTGCTGGAGACACGTAAAGCCTAGTAGGCTGTATGTGTACACTCACTGGGAGTCCTTCTTGTACCATATGCTAGCGGGAGGATCACTGCGTGCGCGCGAAGAGACAAAAGGAGCGCGCGCTTAAAAATAAAGAAGTTGTTCTTGCTGCTGGCACTGATCGTGAACGCACTATCTTTACATGGTGTCAGAAGTCCAAAGGTAAAAGCTCACGGCATCATGACAGATCTTTGACCTCCGGAACCGCTGCAACTTGGCGACAACGCGGCGGAGTCGTGGCTAAGGTTCAAGCAGCGCATTGAGCTTTACCTCCTAGCAACGGAACCCACGAAGCCTCGCAGTAAGCAACAGAAGGCCGCCATATTTCTACAAATCGCGGGCCAGGAAGCTATAGACGTGTTTAACACACTGAATTTGACATCAGAGGAGCAAGCCGACTATGACGCACTAGTCAAGACTTTTGAAGACTACTGCCTGCCCAAATGTAACGAAACGTACGAGCGCTACGTGTTTCGCACGCGTCGGCAAGCTCAAGGAGAACCGTTTGAACATTTTTTTAGAGACCTGCAACTGAAAGCAAGGACGTGCAACTTTGCAGGTTTGAATGAATCTCTCCTCCGAGATCAGATTGTTTACGGGATTTCGAGCACGATGTTGCGAGAAAAGCTGCTTCGAAAAAAAAACACCTGACCCTGGAAGTAGCAGTAGAGTGCTGCAAGGCTGAGGAGCGTGTCGAAGCACAGAACAAAGCGTGGGATGGCGAAACTGTGAAAATTGACCCCGTTCAACAAGGACAAGCCAAACAGCGTGAGCAGAGAAGATGCACTTATTGTAACTTATCTCATCCGCCGAGGAAGTGCCCAGCGTATGGAAAGACATGTGCCAAGTGCACCAAACGGAATCACTTCGCAGTCTGCTGCAGGAGTAAAAGGGCAGTGGTACACGACGTGGCCGAAGGGGACGAAAGCGATGGTGACTCCGACGTTCTTGAAATTTTGGCAACCGGGAACGAGCGCTCTTCCTCCAATCGCGACTGGATTGTCACCACACGCATCGAGGGAACCGTGGTGAAAATCAAGGTCGACACGGGAGCGCAGGCAAACTTATTGCCCAGAGCGTTGTTTGAGAAGCTCAGGACGAAGCAGAAACCCCGTCCAACCAGAAGCATTCTTCGCCACTACGGGGGCGGCGAAATTCAACACAGCGGAAAGGTTTGTCTGTCGGTGCAGCTCGACAAGCGACCTGTGCAGCTCGATTTCTTTGTGGTGAAAAGGAACCAAGCTATCCTAGGTCTTCGTGCATGCGAGCAACTGGGCCTCGTGAACCGAGTAAGTTCAGTGGAGAACAAGGCCTCCAACCTCAGCATAGAGTCGGAATTCCCGGGGCTGTTCTCCGGTATTGGCAAGACACGACGGGAGTACAAGATGGTACTCCGAGATGACGCCGTACCAGTGGTCCAGCCCGCCAGACGAGTGCCGCACGCACTTAGGGAACCCCTCTAGAAAGAACTGGAACGCATGGAGGCCGCAGGCATTATTGCAAAGGTTAAGAAACCCTCCGACTGGGTGAGTCCCTTAGTCATCGTACGGAAAAAAAATGGCAAATTAAGAATCTGCATGGACCCTCGAAACGTGAATCGGGCACTGAAAAGAGAACATTTTCAGCTCCCACGGCGCGAGGAAATCGAGAGCGAGCTAGCGCGTGCCAAGTATTTCAGTCGCCTTGACGCCAACAGTGGATTTCATCAGATTCCGCTTGATGAACAGACCTCGGAGATCTGCACGTTCAGCAGTCCGTTTGGTCGCTACAGAAATCTAAGGCTACCCTTCGGAATCGCTTCAGCTCCGGAAGTATTCCAAAGCACAATGAGCCAGATATTCGACGATCTCCCTGGTGTGCGTGTGTACATAGATGATGTACTGGTGTGGGGCGCCACACGAGAAGAACATGACAAAAGGCTTCGCCAGGCGTTGGCAACAGCACAAGCTGAGGGACTGCCGCTGAATGCGGACAAATGCACCTTTGGCCAAAAAGAAACAAACTTTCTTGGCGACAGAATCAGTTCCAACGGAATTGAACCGCACCCGGACTTGATAGGCTGCGTTGTACGGCACCCTACTCCAACGACAAAAAAGGAAGTTCAACGCCTCCTTGGTGCAGTGAACTACTTCGGGAAATATTTACCACACCTGTCGTCTCAAACGGAGGCCCTACGCAGTCTAGTTAGGAACGACACCATTTTTGAATGGACCAGCGTACATGATCGTCAGTGGGAGCACCTAAAAAAAATGCTGACGCAAACCCCAGTTCTAGCAATCTATGATCCCGAGTTGCCCAGCAAGTTGTCAACTGATGCGTCCGCATCTGCTCTAGGGGCTGCGTTCCTTCAGCAGCATGGAATGGACTGGCGTGCGGTAGGCTACGCGTCTCGGGTGCTCACCGATACTGAACGCCGGTATGCTCAGATTGAAAAAGAGGCCTTGGGCATAGCCTTCGGTTGCGAAAAGTTTAACGACTACGTACTGGGAAAACATATCGCCATCGAAACAGACCATCATCCGCTGTTGGCCATTTCAAAAAAAGAAATAGGAGACATGCCTCCTCGTCTCCAACGACTATTTTTACGACTACTGAAGTATGATTTCGAGTTGCAGTTTGTCCCAGGTAATAAGTTGGTGGTTGCCGACACTTTATCGAGGATTCCATCAGTTCCATCTCAGGGAGAGGCCACGACGGATGTAGAAGTGCATGCGGTGGGCGTCCTCTCTGAGGTAGTGGGCCAAGGCACACTAGCTCGCCTACAGGAGGCGACAGTCAGCGATCTCGCTCTCCAGCGAGTCATCACCTGCCTCCAATCATCGAAACCTGTGGAAGGTGAGCTGAAGCGGTTTACACCAGAACTTTCAGTGGTTAGCGGAGTACTGCTAAAAGGAAAGAAAGCAGTCATTCCGACAGTTATGCGAAGAGAGATGCTGAAACGACTACATCAAGGCCATCTGGGGCTGGGTAAATGCCTGTCCAAGGCCCGAAGATTGATGTATTGGCCAGCAATGACCGCCGATATTACCGCTTTCATCGACAGATGTGAAACTTGCAAGAAGTTTGCCTACAGACAGCCAGACGAGCCTCTCTCGATCCGCACCGTTCCCAACCATCCCTGGTCCAGGGTAGCTGCGGATCTCTTCCAACACTCCGGTAAACACTACTTGGCTGTATACGACGCCTATTCAAATTATCCAGAAGTGGAACACCTTCGAGAAACCACAGCAAGGGTGGTCATTGACAAGTTAGCTCAAATATTTGCCCGCTATGGTTTACCTCTTGAAGTTTGCACGGATGGGGGCCCACAATTTTCCTCGAAAGAATTTAAGGATTTTGCTGCGCGTTATGATTTTCGGCATACTGTTTCAAGTCCAATATTTCCAAGGTCCAACAGTCTGGCTGAAAAAGGTGTACAAGTTGTAAAGCGTATACTACGAAAAACGGAGAGTGCCAAAGAAGACTTTTGGTTGGGCCTCCTCAACTACCGGGCAGCTCCCCTTGAAGATGGCCGCTCACCCGCAGAACTACTGATGGGTCGAGAACTACGAACCCTACTTCCCGACTTTACCGCGTCTCCCGCATCTCCGGTCAAAAAGCACGTCCAGAACGAGACGAAAGGAAGACAGCTAGCTCCTCTTCAGCAGGGAGACATCGTGCGAATCCTTAACAACGGGCGATGGGAGCGTAAAGCACAAGTGCAAGGCTTGGTGGCCCCAAGGTCATACACGGTGCTTACCGAGGACGGCCGGATCCTCCGCCGTAACCGACAGCATCTTCGAAAGATACCGGAAGGTTTCTTCATCTCCATCAACGACAGCGACTCAGAGGACGACAACGGCGATTGCTTGCCACCATCAAGAGATGGATCACAGCCTCCCTCAGGATCACAGCCTCCCTCACCACCAGAGCCTCTTCGAAACCAGGTGTCGCCTCACCCACCGACCTTACCCGCTCTTGAGCAGGCGTCATCAGGAGCAGGACCTCAGTCCAAGAGACCTAGAAGGCTACCACAACGCCTGGGCTACATAAAAGGCTTCCAACAGGCAGAACTAATCTAAACGAGTACAGCCCGCTTCACGCGCTGCTTGTGGTTGTTGTGTACATCTTTGTTCCCTCAAAGAAAGGAGGATGTACCATATGCTAGCGGGAGGATCACTGCGTGCACGCGAAGAGACAAAAGGAGCGCGCGCTTAAAAATAAAGAAGTTGTTCTTGCTGCTGGCACTGATCGTGAACGCACTATCTTTACACTTCTGACGATGGTCTTCCGGCGGGACGCACGGCTTTAACGCCACCCGAAACGTTTTTGATCCACTCGTTCCGGGTGGTCGTTTCACCTGTTCTAGTTGTCGCTGTCCCGAGCTCGCTTGGCCGCTTGACATTCTGCGTGAAGTCCATGGCGGAGTCGTGTCTACTCGCTGCTCCCGCGTCCCTATTCACAACGTCGCTAGAGCCGCTCGCCGCTCCAGACGTCCGCCCTCGGAAAGTGCTTGTTCATCGGGCGGGCGCTCCTGGACTCCGTCGCGGAGCGGGTCCCACCCTGACTTGTACGTAATCCGTTACAGGTAGCAAAATTACTTGTTATCTCTTACATTTATTAATAATTTACTAGCGGAATATTTACATACTTGCTGGAGTAATAGACCCCTTTCAAAAGTATGACAACTCTGTGCGCCTCGGGCAACAGTGTGCGCGCTCTCCATGGTGAAGGAATGTTTTTTCTTCAGCCCGCTGCGGCTCTGCGTGAAAAAGTGACAGGGCAAATGAAGTAACGCGGCTGTTTCCCACCGCCGACTGGGAAAATCACCTTGCTAGCTAGCTTGCTAGGTATGAAACCTGAAAACAAAAATGGTGAGATGATGACAAATCATGACAAATATAATTAAACCATGATGTGTCTGCAAGTCCCCACTAAACTTGCATAAAAAGATGCCCTCAAGGGGAACCTAATGCGGTGCTGTCTCAGTCTGCAAGAAAGCGTAGATTAAAATGGTGTTAGTGGATGCCTCAGTAACATAAAAGATAAAAAAAAAAAGAAACGCGCCTGCAAGGTAAAGTTTTTTTCATTTCTTTTCGCGCGTTTATCGTTAGAGTGTAGAAAATGTTCGCAGGACTGATACGGAAATTGACTGCTCGTTTAGCCTCGCCAATGCTATCTGTCTACCGACCAGTACCAAATATATGTGCGACGAAATAACAACGTAGTGTATGAAGCAACTGCATGCAAAATTGTGAGGCTGGCCGAAAGGCAACGGATCCGTCAGGTCCAACCGACGCTCGTTTATCCGCGTCAAACGTACACCTGGCTAACAGCAATAATAAAGAAAACGCAAAGATGTATAATGCAGAACCCATATGTTATCATTAAGCAAATGCATGCGAATTGGTGAGGTTAGCCAAATGGTCGCGGCAGCGGACGGTCCGATAGGTATATATCGGTACTCCCTTCCGTCCGAATTTGTCAGTGTATCCATATTGCGTGCAGACCGGGACACAGCACTGTGTTGGCATCTTTACTGATACTCTGGAGCGCGTAAACTGAAAACAACACATGAAGCGCCTAAAGCGCAGCTGGCGCACAGCGAGGCTGCGCCCTTCTTTCCTTCACCATGTCACGCAGATGCCGACCGCCTCGCTGTTGCCATGGTTACCATGCCGAGACACACTGTTGCCGGGTTTTCTGCAAGGGGTCTATTGTAAAGCAATTCCCTTACACATTTAGGTAAGGGATTCGTTGTAATCCCTTACATTTTTTTTACAGCCCCCGCTCCCCCCCCCCCCCCTCCTCCGAAAAAAAAGAACAGTAAAAAAGGTTGCTTTTATATTGGTTAAGTCGAGCACAGTCACACCGTCATGCTCATTGACCAGCCCAAAGGAAAGCTATGTTAGAAAACATGGTTGCGCTTTGAAGACGGGGACAAAGGAAGGACAGACACCACAGATCGCTAACTTTCAACTGATTTAATTCAAGAACCTCAGCGTAGAAACACACTGCGTCACCGCACCACATCTCAACCAATCCGTGGCCCTGCCACGGACCGCAAGTACGCCAACTCCTTATCCGCCAAGTCAATTGACGCCACACTGACGCAGCACGTGCCGGGACTATTTATAGCGTCAGCCTCCATAATCTCTCTAACAGTCTTATCTTTGTGCCTAGCAAGAACAGTAGACGAAGCAAATAATGGTTTGCACCCGTAGTCATGACAGTGACACGACAGATGGCCATCCCGAGCCCCGTTCACTGTCTGGTAGTGTTCCCTTAGCCGTACATTTAAACATCTGCCTGTCTGGCCGACATAAATCTTGCCACATGAAAGCGGAATTTGATACACCACCCCTTCCGTGCACGCGGCAAACGGACTCCTGTGCCTGATTGGTCAGCCCGTCGGCGCCTTGCGGAATGGGTCTTTCATCTTGCACATTTTTGCGAGTTTTTCGGGTGCAGAGTAAACAACTTTTACGTTTACACGTTTTGTCCCCGTCTTCAAAGCCCAATCATGTTTTCTAACGTACCATACCAACTTGAACAACAATCAGCACTTGGAAGGCTATGCACTCTCCAGTTCCCCAAAGACTTTCTTTACAGCACCAAGCCCCCCCCCCCCCCCCCACGAATCTATTTTAATCAATATTTGAGACCCTAACAACAAGGTCAAAAGATCTAAATGAATATTTCTAAAGAAAAAAGAAGTAGGGTCAAGCTATATCCGCTTTTTTAGTTCCTTTGTTTTTCTTTGCGATCGAAGGCGGGCACAGGAGGACATCAAGTGATTGTGTGCCTCTTCGAGAAGCTCGAGGCGCTAAGTGCACATACAATAATTAGCAAAGTCCGTCTCGCTTATAGTGACTACGACCGCTTTCATATTGTCACAACAGGAGAGAACGCTTCGTCTACCCTAAAATCCAATAAAAGAGATGTGATAATATGTTAGATGTTATTGTCACAAGCATCGTCGTTCGTTGCTGCACACTTGTCGTCTTCTTTTAGAAAAGAGGATTTTTTTTTCTCCCTCATTTCACCTCATTCGACCTTATATTAAAAGCTTCTTACGTTTGTGTGGACCAACTCCTAGTGTAGGCCCACTTTATTTGTGAATTCCACCCTTTTGAGCGTCCGGATTTTGCGAGCACTTCAAAATTTTAATAATCTTTCTTTTAGCTCCGGTGAGCTTTTCTCCGGGATTCTTCCGCGTCACTCTTGTGGAAACGACCCCGCTTGCAGCTTGGCTGAGCTTCAGCTCCGTTATAGCTTGCTCCTTTTTTAGTGACTCCAGGAACGCCCAGAGATTAGGTGAAGCACAACTTACGTTGCTCTGCAAAAAATGATATCGAGGGCTTTATAAATAAACACGAGATACAAACTGTCCAATAAAACTTCTTGGGCTAGTTGCTGCATGTTTGTCTAAAGGATGGTGGCGCGCACGAAAAAAGACACTCACAAAAAAGTCAAGACGGGGTGCGCTTGCCCCGTCCGGACCTTCGTGTGCTTGCCTTTTTTCGTGCGCGCAAACGTCTCTTTAGTCATACAGACTGTCGATTGCGTGTGCGGCATGAATAAGGCAATAAAAGAAATCACCTGTAGCCCGTAGTGCCATGCCTCCACACTGTTGTTGGTACAGGGCATTCCACCCATCGTCGCGTCATGCACGGACCACATTTTTGGAGGGAACTGGGCGGAGCAGATCCCGTAGTCGGCCAATGTAAACATCCTCAAAGTAGTCCGCTACTTGAATTTCCTCAGGGGGAAATGCTTCCATGATGTCCTGAAAAACTTCAGAAATGTTCCCAGCAGGCAGAAATGCCAAAGCCGGGAGAACTTTCATCTGGCATAAAAGGAAAATGTATTAAAACTCTAGACAAACTGATGAGCAATATATACGGAAAAGGAGACAGCAATCTACAGGCCAAAAGAGACTAACCTTTACTGCAAATATCTCGTCCGTGGCGTAACGCGCTTGAAAACCCAAGGCGCAAAGCTTCTGATAAACGGACTGGGCAAGATGGAAAAAGCATCCTTGAATTTGGACGTTTGAAATAGTGTCACGAGCGGCGTTAATAGCGGCCATTTCGAAGTCCGTGTACAGGGTTCGTGCAGCGCAGGGTCCAATGTTGTCAATGACGGTTGTGAAGAACCTGGTAAGATAAAAAAGTAGTAGAGTTTGCACAGCCACTTGCAATACCTTTAGATAACACCTAATAGGGCAACATGATATTTGAAACTTACCTGCAGTATGTTGACTCAGGTTTGTTTGGAAGTGAACCATACGCCATGGGCACGGTGATCCTGTTTTTCAGCACATGTATGGTGTAGAGTTGATAGAACGGGAGGGCACCACCTTGAACGTGTCGTCACAAAACCAGGCGCCTGCACCTCCCAAACACTACAGGTTGCGGTGTTGCAAATAGGATGAGCCGGTTGACGTCGCCCTTGCCACTGTCGTGCAAGAGAAACGGCTCTTCCTTGCAGTTCACCTACAAGCAAATATGGCGTGTAAATCAACCGCATAATATTAATGTTATATGGCATGTAAATCAACCGCGTAATGTTTTATGTACGCACCGTGTACTCTCTTGGGAGCTTGATCTCCTCTCGGCAGGGTCTGAGGGCATAATTAAATGTTGCCCGTTGCCTCTGTCTTTGACTGGTTCGACGTAGAGTTGACGTAGGGGGCAGTTGTGACGCAGTGCGGTCGGTGATATTTGCTGCCGCGTCCAAGAAAATATGCTGAACTTGGTCACGTCCTTCCACAGAAAACGCATTACATATGTTATCAAATGCAGTTTATCATCAAAACTATCACGAAAAATGAAGTAAATCTTATGCGTCCCCACCTGCACTTGTCTTCATTTTTGATCAAACCTTCAGACAGTTGATTTCGGTCGGTTCTGGAGTGTGGCTGTGGTCGTTCGTCGCTTTCCAAATTTGAAGCTTGGAAAAATCGGTTGTTATTTTTCCTTTGCAGCTCTCTCTTTTCCGGCATATCGAGTATACACTGGTTTCAGTTCTTCGGTTGGCGGTGTATGAAAATGTCTGAAAAAGTAGAATCTCCCCACCTCTGTCCGTCTGGGTGATTTCCATGGCGACTTCAAAGATTGATGGGAAACCAAACATTTTATAGCAGTCCGCCGATTCATGAATGCGTCATTGGAAGCCGGATTTCCAGATCCTTCTTCGAAACCCCGTATGCTAAGCTGGATGAAAACATTTGTCAGTAGGGGAACCAGATCAAGACTATGAACTCGAAGGTGGATAGCTAAGTAATCCTCAAAGCATTATACATTGTGCTTCCAAGGTTAACTAAAATCTTTATCAACTTAGAACCTAACAGGAGACTAATCTTTCTAAACAGGATACTACACACAAGCTGAATAACAAAGCTACCGAACACTTAAAAATAGGTCGATGCTAAGAATAGCGTCGGGTGTAATACCTTCGGCGACGCGCTTCGTTGCGTATAGACAAAACGCCGAATTTCCAGATCCTTCTTCGAAACCCTGTAAGCTAAGCTGAACGGAAACCTTTGTCAGTAGGGGAACCAGAGAAAGACTGTGAACTCGAAGGTGGATAACTAAGTAATCCTCAAAGCATTATGCATTGTGCTTCCAAGGTTAACTAAGATGTTTATCAGCTTAGAACCAAACAGAAGACTATCTTTCTAAACAGGATGCTGCACACAAGCTGAATAACGAAGCTACTCAATACTTAAAAATAGGTCAGTGCTAAGACTAGCGTCGGGTTATAGTACCTTCGGCGACGGTTTTCATTCCGTATAGACAAAGCGCTATTTCAAAACTCGCGTTTTTCGACAAGTTGTCCTAGTGACGAATTACCTTATGACGAATTGCCCTGTGCGACGAACGGCCCTGCGACGAGTTGCCCTATTACGAATTGTCTTTCGACGAACGGCCCGTACCCCAGTTTCCCTAGTTTCGTGTCCGTGGACAAATAAATCTCGACACAAGCCTCTGGACGGCTACCACCATCTATTAGCGACGGCGGCAACCAGACAACCGTCTTGCCGGTTGTCTGGTCGCCATCGTCGCTCATGGATGGTGGCACATAGTACAGCTCTGTTGCTCTTCGTTCTTCACCAGAGTGGAAAGGCTGACAGTTTTTTTCCCCCTACAGGACGCATCTTATCTCAACAGAGATTTTTACAAACAAATCAAAATGGTGGCAGACGTAGACTTGAGATTCTGGGTTTTGGCCCCATAGTGTGGCGGTGGGGCTTAGTTTTCTGCCATTCGTTGCCCATGGCATCAGCGCAAGTCTATCTGGAGAACACCGGAGTAAACTGCAGTCGCTCCGTGCTCTATGCGTTCCTGAACGGCATCAAAAAAGGTTCGCACGGCAAACGTGCGTTTATATTCCCTTGTTTTAACCGATGTTCTAATTAATGGGCCTTTTCCGCAAATGTTGGGCTCCATCTATCGGCAGGCAGGAGAAACCTTCTCGATGGCCTGCCGCTCTAAGCTATGTTGAATGTCTGAACGCGTCGGTAAATGCGCTCAGCGTTTGTTTTTCCCTCTATCCAACAAGATCGACAAGTAGATTTGTTTTCAATGAATGCGTTGACTACAAACGACTTCGTCCATTTGTACATTTTTCCGAATGAATGGACGACGGACTTCACCATGGTGCCCGTTGTGACTGACGGCACACCTGAAGCTCTATTCGGCCAATGAGAAAATACAAACGGTTACATTAAACTAGGATCCATGTTATATGCAGTACCGGCAATGAATTGAGAAAATATTTGAGACCAAGTTACAGTTAATTGGCAAGCCTTTTTTTTAATTGCGTGCTATTTGTTTAACCTGTTCGAAAATTTTAATTGACACGATGTATTCTCATAAATGTGAAGGCTCATTCTAAAATCGTTCGAAAAACTCGGCGCCTGCACGTACCAATGTCATTTTGTTATCAAAGGTGTATTTTAGTAGTGGATTTCACCTTCGGAAATTTCAAAACGGAGCTTTATTCCTGTGAAAGAGGAGACAGCAAACTTGCACGGGTCAACGGCGGACGCGTTCGGGACTATTAAGTCGTTAGCGAGCGCCGCAGACCCTGGTAAGTATGTTGGTGTCGTTTTTGCTGGAGTTGAGTAACGTTTTGAAATTTCACAAGGTAAAATTAATGACTAAAATACATCTTTATTTCGTATTTAAGATATATACGTGTAGCCTCCGATTTCTGAGCGAGCTTTGGCATTGATGTCCCCCAGGGTTGGGCAGTATTGCGATAGTATTTCAGAAATACATTTCGTATCTGTATTTCTGTATCCCGATACATTTTTTTTCACCAGTATCTGTATTCCTGTATCGAAATACATTTGGAATGTTTCTTTGTATCGCGATACAATCATGATGAAATGTATTTCGTTACATTTCTTGATAAATACTCCCCCCCCCCCCCCCCCCCCACCGAAAAAAAAAAAAGTCCGAACGCATTCTTTTTTTTTTTTTACTTCTGAGGGCACCAGAGTCAAGGAGATGCTGGGGCATTGTTACTATGCTGACCATGGTTCCTTTTGATTCTGCCAACTATTTTTCTATGCGGCCTCTTCTCTCTTCTGAGAGTGTTGCGCAGTCGGGGGCTCGAACCAGCTGGCGTGCCAGCAGTGGGGTCCGAGCATCTTCTGCCGCAGGTCCTTAGGTAGGGATTCCTTGAGTCATTGTTTGCTGGCATCCAAGGCCCGCTGCTAACCGTCTTTCTCGCCTTAGCGTACACAGTACACCCAGCCGGCAAAGCTGAGTCACAGTCCGTTGCAGCACGAGCCTGGTGGTGGTTGACTTGAAATGGTAGAAAGACTCACGCTGTGAGGTTCAACACATATTCAAATGCATCTGCGGGTGCGCCCGTAACATTGCACGGCTCAAGGGTACGTCATCACCCGAAGAGAACGTAACCCGCTGCTCTGGTGATCCGAAACCCAGAAGGAGGCCAGAAGTGGCCTCGCTGTGCCATCCCAGACTACGTACTCCACGAATCGTCTCGAGACCGCTGTTTCTCGGACAGCTCGCACCTGTGCCGGCAATATCAGCTCGCAGTCCACGAGGTTTCTGTTTAAATAATGCTAGGCAAAACTTGAGAACTGCAATCCGTGCGTCGGTGGCGGAGGGTCGGTAGTAAGGACCATCAGAACAGGGATGCTACCTTATCGTTTCTTCAACCTTAACAGAAGATAAGACATGTATTCCACGATGCTTCAGGTGGTCCACTATTCTCAAAAATTTCAAATGACACTGCATGCTTAATCTTCAACTAGGTAACCTACAACGAAAGTACGTATTGTCCTTTCATACAGCAGCGTGGTAAAGTTTCACGTTCAAGGCCACACCTACAGATAAAGACTACTAGTTCATTCGACTGTGACATCATGTGATCAATGTTGACAGGATTTCCTTGTCAGACAAACAGGATGTCATGGAAGGGACCGCGGTCAGCCCTTGATGGAACGTTTCTTTGGGCCCATTGAAGACTCCTTGTCGTCCGAAAACACTACCTTCAAGGCAAAGTGCCAAGCCTACAGGAAAGTAATTTCGGGATCGAAAACATCCACTTGAAACTTCATCTCAGTTGGCGTCTCAAAAAATTTGGAAAATGTATTGCACTAACAGTATTTCTTGAAGGTAAACATGTTCGGCAGATATCTGCCTGGTTGGGTGAATTTAAATGTAAAGAATAAAGAAATACGCCAACCAAAAAGTCGAAAAATTGTCCCAACGTTTCGAAACAGTTCGTTTCTTCCTCAGGGGCGACTAAACGGGATAATAGCTTCTTTGTCTTTCTTTGAACTGGCTATCTCTTCTTCTTCATTGTCGATTGCTGGTTGTCTTCGTTTCGCCTGCGCCGTCTTGATTGTATCTCGTAACCCATGAACATATAAACTGGGTAAGGTGCCTAGAGACCTATTGATGTTATTTGCGGTGTTTTGAATATGCCAGGATTCTATCAGCTGTCTTCTGCGTAGGTTCGTCTCAGTACCCAGAATGCTTGCATCTTCAAATCCGATACGGTGGTCATTAACTTCACAGTGCTCCGCCAGAGCACTGCGTTCGCGGTCGAAGTTGCGTACGTCATTTTTGTGTTGACGGAGCCGTTCTTGGAAGTTTTTAGTTTCTCCAATGTAGGAGGCGGGGCACTGGGTGCAGGATATTTGGTAAATTACACCCTGGGCCCTTTCCTTGGGTGGACGACTTTTTGGCCGAGGTAGAAAACGCCCGAGTGTGGTCACAGGTTTTTGGGCCACGGTGACGTGTTCTTTTGCAAAAATCCTGGATAGTGTTTCACTTATCCCTTTTGTGTAGGGTATGCTGATGCGTGCAATCGGTTTAGGACGTGCAGTCCCAGTAGGTTGCCCGTCTCGGCGTCTGCGGTTTAGACGGTGCGTGATCTGGCGAATGAAGTTACCTGTGTATCCATTATTTTTTAGATCACGGGTGATCGCTTGCTCCTCTTTCCTTTTGTCTGTTGCAGATGAACATATATTCTTTGCCCTCATCAGAAGTGTCGAAACTACTGACGCTTTGTGACTTAGCGGGTGGTTTGAATCAAATTGGAGGTATCGTCCCGTGTGCGTAGGCTTCCTATACACTGTAAAATTCAGCGCCTCACCCTGTCTTTTGATTAGCACGTCAAGGAAAGGTAAACAGCCGTGCATTTCGTGCTCCACCGTGAATTGGATGGCTGGTTCAATGGAGTTCAAGTGAGCCAGGAAGTTGTCCACTTCTGACGCTTGCATGATACAGAAGCAGTCCTCGACGTACCGCAGGAATATTTGGGGCTTGGGGTTGAATGATTGTAGCGCCTTGTGCTCAATCGCTTCCATTGCCAGGTTGGCCATTGTGACTGAGATGGAAGCGCCCATTGCCGTTCCGCTGGTCTGTTGGTAGAACTCCCCCTTGAAGGTGAAGTAGGTGTTCGAGAGACAAAACTCAAGTAGGCGACATAGCTCATCCCTGCTGAGGCATGTCCGGGTGAGGCATGTCCGGGTGAGGCATGTCCGGGTGAGGCATGTCCCGGAATCGAAGAACCTTTACCTGCGCCTCATCTGCAGAAATGGATTCGCACCGGGATTCTACGGACTCCCCAAGATTCATAAACCTGACGTTCCCCTGAGACCTATCGTAGATTTTACAACATCACCACTCAGAGCATTATGCGACTATCTCCACCGAGTTCTATCTCCTCTCACTGGAAATACTACAACATACATACGAAACTCGTGTGAGTTCGTGGAACGCATATCACAGATAAAGGTCAGCCATGACGAGTGCCTTGTGTCATTCGACGTCATTTCCCTTTTTACGAATGTTCCCGTTCCCTTGGCCATCGCTGCAACCAGGGAAGCTCTCGAGAAAGACGAGGACCTGGACACCCGGACATGCCTCAGCAGGGATGAGCTATGTCGCCTACTTGAGTTTTGTCTCTCGAACACCTACTTCACCTTCAAGGGGGAGTTCTACCAACAGACCAGCGGAACGGCAATGGGCGCTTCCATCTCAGTCACAATGGCCAACCTGGCAATGGAAGCGATTGAGCACAAGGCGCTACAATCACTCAACCCCAAGCCCCAAATATTCCTGCGGTACGTCGACGACTGCTTCTGTATCATGCAAGCGTCAGAAGTGGACAACTTCCTGGCTCACTTGAACTCCATTGAACCAGCCATCCAATTCACGGTGGAGCACGAAATGCACGGCTGTTTACCTTTCCTTGACGTGCTAATCAAAAGACAGGGTGAGGCACTGGATTTTACAGTGTATAGGAAGCCTACGCACACGGGACGATACCTCCAATTTGATTCAAACCACCCGCTAAGTCACAAAGCGTCAGTAGTTTCGACACTTCTGATGAGGGCAAAGAATATATGTTCATCTGCAACAGACAAAAGGAAAGAGGAGCAAGCGATCACCCGTGATCTAAAAAATAATGGATACACAGGTAACTTCATTCGCCAGATCACTCACCGTCTAAACCGCAGACGCCGAGACGGGCAACTTACTGGGACTGCACGTCCTAAACCGATTGCACGCATCAGCATACCCTACACAAAAGGGATAAGTGAAACACTATCCAGGATTTTTGCAAAAGAACACGTCACCGTGGCCCATAAACCTGTGACCACACTCGGGCGTTTTCTACCTCGGCCAAAAAGTCGTCCACCCAAGGAAAGGGCCCAGGGTGTAATTTACCAAATATCCTGCACCCAGTGCCCCGCCTCCTACATTGGAGAAACTAAAAACTTCCAAGAACGGCTCCGTCAACACAAAAATGACGTACGCAACTTCGACCGCGAACGCAGTGCTCTGGCGGAGCACTGTGAAGTTAATGACCACCGTATCGGATTTGAAGATGCAAGCATTCTGGGTACTGAGACGAACCTACGCAGAAGACAGCTGATAGAATCCTGGCATATTCAAAACACCGCAAATAACATCAATAGGTCTCTAGGCACCTTACCCAGTTTATATGTTCATGGGTTACGAGATACAATCAAGACGGCGCAGGCGAAACGAAGACAACCAGCAATCGACAATGAAGAAGAAGAGATAGCCAGTTCAAAGAAAGACAAAGAAGCTATTATCCCGTTTAGTCGCCCCTGAGGAAGAAACGAACTGTTTCGAAACGTTGGGACAATTTTTCGACTTTTTGGTTGGCGTATTTCTTTATTCTTTACATAACAGTATTTCTGTATTTGTATTTCTGCCCTCCCTTAAATGTATTCCTGTGTTAGTATTCCCAAATACTTTTGCCTCTTTTTAAAATGTATTTTGGATGCGTATTGCGATACATTTTTACATATATATCTTAGTGTCAGTATTTTAGCTACTATTTTAATGTATCCCAGTATTTGTAGTTCCAAATACATTTTTGAGTATTTCTGCCCAACACTGATGTCCCCCCAGTTCAGGCTACTGCTGTATGTAACTGTAACTTTTTTTTTCTTCAGTTCCTATAGGAACTGAAGAAACAAAAACACGAAATCGGTTACATTTGTTTGTTTTGAGTCTCACGCCCGTAGAAAATGTTGCAAGGTACTTTCTTTACTCGGTACATACATGAAGACAACTCATCAAGTGGATTGTTTCCTTTTTCTTATTTAACCACAAGACAAGCAGGTGCGGTCGTGGTCTCTTTACCTCAATTCATTATAAATCTATGAAAACTCTGGGCGATTTGAATGGTTATAGCAACTAAAAAGCAGACAGGCAGTTTGCTACCGTCACTTTAGCGAGCAAAAACGTGCCCCAGTCAAACGCGTTATCACAGAGACGCGGACTCCGAGGCACTCGCTCTGCGTGGCACATAAGTGACATGACAGCATACGTAATCAATCCGCTGACTTCTATTTTCACACCAATAAAAATAAAGGAACAAAAACATGAATCTTTCTTGAAGTGGCAACTGCAAGCACGGGAGCGCTTTGAAGGCGGCCTTTAGCAGACGTCCACATTGTTTCGCCGGATCGCCCGAATCCACAGCTGCCGCTTCGTCGGGCAGAGTATACGGAAACCTAAAAAAACACAAACTGCGACGACTCTTGCTCTCCTTGCTTCAGCTGACAACGAAACAGCGTTGAAGAATGTCGGAGAATTTCGAAACGCGTGACCGCCGCTGCCTCCCGCAGTCCAGAGCCGGACGCACCTCGCCACCATAAATGGCAGACTCCTCTCTGCCGATGCTGCGCATGCACCGTGGAAACTCCAGAAAAGTCCCATTGTTGTTGTGAGTGTCTTGGTTTCGATTTTATTATTACCTATATTTGCATATTGAAGACCTTTTTGAATTCACCAACGTCTCAACCGAGGCTCGACCTGTTCAGAACCAAAGGAAGTAGTATATTGATTCAAACCTTATTTATTATTGAATTATCCCCTTGCTGTTACCACCTGTGTTTTGCTATTGTCTTGGCTAGTTGTATGACGACTTCTACAGCTTCGCGGTTCCGACAATAAAGAATTTTAGTAGATCGTTTCGATGACTCCCACATGGCTACACGATGCACCACCACCACCTTTGCGCGTGCATGTTGTTATCAGGTATCGTTATCGGGGGTATCGGAGGTACTCGAACGATCCACTAATACTCTGGAATATCAGGCAACGGCTGCGACAACGAAGGTTTGCTCTATCTTCGAGTTAAAGAGTATTTGCATTTCCTAGCTGATGAAGCTCAATGCAGTTCATGAAGCAATAGTGACGCACAATATGGCACTCCCCTCTAGTGCCTCAATGCGAAAGGTGTTCAGCGCATAGCAGTCGATATATTCTGTAAGAAATGACGCAATATGTCTGACGGGACTTTTGAGAGCCAGCTGTTGCTAAAAATACTCAAGGCCAATAAATGGAACAGATGGCAACAGTTAGTACTTGAATAACCCTCTTCCCTTTGTTTCTTACTTAAGGACAATAATAGGGAGTTTTAGAATAACGTAGGAGTTTTAGCGCACGTTAGCGCTGAATCTAGCGTTTGTGTTAGCGCACGCTGCGCAGGAGTGTTTTAGAATAGCGTTTCTCCGCCCGGACGAAAAAGCCCAAGCGTCTCCCGCTTGCAATGCCACAAACATACAGTAACACTTTTTTATTTCACACGAAAAATGCTGTAACATGAAAAAAAAAAGTTTATGGCTGAACAGTAAAAGTTTAGATTCGTTTAAATATAAGAATGCGACGGGAGCGGTCGAACGGTCGTGTCCGCTTGCGCCGCATTTGCAAGAGAGATCTCGTGAATAGTGACATTCGCACACCGCACTACCTTCGCCGAGAAACGTTCGCGCGTCGCAGGCAGCAAGTGGCCGGCGAGCGTTGCCCATTTTGCGGGGTCTTCCAAAACGCTTCCGACCTGCACCTCCCGTAGGACTGCAATGTCGTCCTGCGTTGAAGATCGCAGTTGAGAGGGTGGCGCCGACCTGGCGCTCACGACTCCTGCCGCAGCCGCCATTTTTTAACAGTGCTTGTCTTGGCTCTAGCCAAATTCTCACGACAAATCCGCCTTGGAGGAGCAGAAAGACTCTTCGCGTATGCACGCAATTTCTGAAAAATAACGTACGCTACACTAGCATACGCTAAAATAGCGCACGCAAAGCCTAAAACGTTGTTAGCGTTCGGCGCATGCGCAGTGGCGACGACGCTATTCTTTACTTACGCAAAGCTTTAGCGTGCGCTATTCTCAAACTCTCTAATATTGGATGTAACGCCACGAAAGTAGCGGATTACTTTTGGGGTAACGGTCACTTACTTTTATAGGAGGGTAATTGTGATTTTAATTAATTACAATTTAGCCTTGAGTAATTGCAAATGTTATTTCTTACTATTTTTCAGTCACGTGTACAAGTCCAGTCCCGCCCCTGTGTCGCCGCTTCAGAGTTACGCTGCTGAAACGCCGCGACAAGGTTGCCGTCGTCCTTCTGGGCGAGCGTCGCACCTTGCTCCGTCGGTGCCAGGGCGGCTTGCGGTGGTCCACTCTAGGCATGGTCCATGAAGTAGTCGGATTGGTCATCCGCCGTCCGGTCTCGGGCCATCAAAGTGTTGGTCTTAACGCTGTCTGCTGCGTCGGGGCCATATCGGTGGCAGTTGAAGCGTCGGGGGACATGGCGCACCCAACGAATGGGGCTCGTACGACGGCACCGAAGGTAGGGCGGAGCGCGGCCGGGCACCAGGACTAGGACCCTACATCCTTCGAGGCGCATCTTGTGGGGGAGGCTGTCTACAGTGTACCTTTCCCCGAGGGTCAGGCGTACACTGCGGGTGTTGGACTCGAGAGCCTCAAACCCCTTCTCCCGGAAAAGGTCCCTGGTAACCTTGGACACCTTGCCGTAGCGCTCCAGCTTCTTTTTCACCTGGCTGTTAGTTACGTCGTACGGGACGCAGTGAAGTTTGAGATTTACCGCCACATTCGCCGGGTCGATGACGAAACTCCCCCTCCCCCCCCCCCCCCCCCCCCTTCCTCTTTGATGGTCATCTGCTTTGCGCTCACTAACCTTTGCTTCGTCGCCGGTGAGTGCTTGCGCATCATCCACACGTGTTTGATTCGGTGTGGACCCTCGGACGCCGAGTCTCTCATAATTTCCAGACGCTGCAGTTCTTCGCGAAAACTGGCAATTCGATAAGGACGACCTTTAGCGTCGCAGTGCGAAAATACTGTCTTGGTATGCCTACAAATCCAGTGGTCAGCGAGGGCAGGAGGAGTTCATAATTCTCTCGGGTTGCAGAAACAGACGTGCCTCGGCCGGACATGGCCACTTTCATCACTCCTTCTGAGACCATGATAAACGCGTCCCTACGCCTCGGCGGTCGGAAGTGGAATTCAAAGCTACCGAGGAGGCAGGCAGTGCGCAAGAATGCACAATTTCCAGAATTGAAGTTTCGAATGTTTTTGCGTCAAGCTGCGTAGGCGTGGCTCAGGCGAGTGCGAAAGTTTCATCGAGCGACGAAGGAAGATATTTTAAGTTCCATTTAGCCACTGGGACCTAAATTGAGCTCTCGAAATAACTCTACCCATTTTTACTTATCTTTTGTCTTAAAGTTCGTTTAAGAAAGGTGTTTCCTCTCCCCCTCCTAATGGTGCCCTTTATGTGCACACGTTTTCTAACATGGAATTTTTTAACCATTCCTCTGACGCATGGATAGTCTAGCAAAAGGAAGGGATTAAGAAGATGTGTAGTTCGTCAGCCGGTGATTATAATCTAATAATGCACAGCACGAAAGTAAAGAGACTGAGTTCGCAGGCGAGTTGGTGGTAGGCAATCATGTCGTGGTGGCTAACGTGGTGATAGTTGATCATTAGACGTTTCCTTCTGTGTCCTTTTTCTTCTAATACATATTTTCCTTTTCTGAACAATAGTCTCAAGTGTTAAACGACAAGATACAGTGCTAAATGCATGCTTTCAAAACGGCAGAAAAATACGCAGTTTTGAAAGTCTGAAGTAGTGCGAAAAGTAATGTTTCCATTTTTCACCTAATGGCCAATCACCTTTTCCCTCGAGTAATTAACTTATCTAATTGAATGCTTTTCATCCAAGAGTAATTGTAATTGTGATCGATTAATTTCTGGAGTTACGTGTACAAGACTGCTCGAGATGAACCACAACAATGAGACGCGTGGAACTACGCCGAGTTCTGGCCGGGACAGATATCGCCACGGAGCGACGCGAGACGATGCAAGGTGATGCTGATTCTGGGCGAAGGGCGTGAGAAATGTCTCCATGGTCGCACCGTCATGGTGCTTGTCACGTTTCTGTACGTGTTCTGCCATCGCTGAAGCAATCGTAAACAGAAAAGGCGTAGTGACTTGGGCTTTTAACGCTGCTGGATTGGTCGTATTACCTAGTAGCGTCGGCTGCGTCTAGACTTAAAGACCGACGACCAGATCGCGCTTTCCACTTCTCCCCCCCCCCCTTCCTCCTCTCCCCCTCGTGATCTGTTTAGTGTTGCCTGTTTCCTCCGCCCCCATGGTGAGGAGGATCTTCTGCCTTGCAGAATCTCGAGTCTGGTCGTCGGCCTTTATTTAATTTGACCCTTTCATGGTCACTGACGTACCTGCATGTCAGCGCGGGAGCGTCCCGCATGGTTGCTGACGTACCGGTACGTCCGCGACTGCTCATTCAAAGATTCGCGCCTCTGCTTGAACGGGCGCGTTCGCGGGGACGTGCTGTCATCTGGTAGGTTTGTAGGGAACTACGACCATATAACTCCGGTGGTGTTTGTTTTGGCGCGGCTTTTTGAAATTGCGAAACTGGACGCTCTGTGCAGGTGTGCTGGCTGCTGCGGGGGTAGCGTAGTGGAGATTGGAGCGATGGCTCTTCGGGTTCAAACTTTGAACCCTTTTCGGACTCTGAGTCGGATGACAGCTCGACCTCCGAGGAACAACTGGAAACCAGCTGGGTTCAGAGTCCAGAGTCTGACACACAGCCCCACCGTCTGCTAGACCGTCTCGGAAGCAGGCGCGTGAAAGTTTTAGTCCTTTTTGTTTTGTTCAGCCTTCAGCGAGTGTGCGGCAGATGTTTTGAAGTGTGTGTACTATTTATTTGAAGCCTTTAATTTTTTTATGCGACAATAAACTGTTGTATACTCTTTGCTATCGCACCGAGTAAAAAAAAAACGACCACGGGGGCGCGTCTTTGGAGGAACAATGTGACCATGAAACAAAGTATAGCGATCACCAAGACGTGGCGCTAACCCAGACAGGAACCGCCAAGGGCCACAAATGGCCGGGCCTGGACGAAATGATAAGAAGACGACTAACTCGGACACATTCAAAGGCAGAACAACTTTGCGCAGAGGTCGCGGGTCAGTTTTTATTTTTAAATAACGTCGTACGCACGCTCGGCGTGCGCGGCCGAACACTCGCAATGGCGCCATCTTAAAACGGTGCTCGAATGCAGACTACCACTTCACGGGATGTCGATTTCACCTATAAAGTATAGCGGTTAAACCATTGTTAAACCGGGAAATTGACGTCTCGTGACATCACTTTCCCCCTCCGAATTTATCGGGGAAATCGACATCACAGGATTCAGTATTCGGAAGTTGTGTATTGCTTTTCTTATTATTGTTTAGTTATTTAATGATAATGAATTTATTATAGACGATCGTTTTTGGCAATTTTTATGGTAATGTTTTTGTTACTTTTAATTTTAAATAGCATTAAATTATGTAAAATGTAAAATACAATAAGTATAAATTAGTGATATTTGAGATTAGAAATGTATTTAATTAATTTGAGAAATTAGCGGGAACCTTCGAGCACCTGCTGTGGTCTAGTAAGAGCTAGGCCGCAGAGGCGCTCGCACTAACGTCAAGTAGCCTTCGTGGAGGATTTGGTCTTCCCGTCCGGTCCAACAGACATTCTAGGACGACACCTTGCGCTTGATCTTAGACTGCGCTTGAGTCGGGCTTCGAGGTGCACACCTGACTTTGCCTCTCTCTTTCAGTGTGTGTGTGTGTGTGTGTGCGTGTGTGTGTGTGTGTGTGTGTGTGTACGTGTGTGTGTACGTGTGTGCGTGTGCGTGCGTGCGTGCGTGCGTGTGCGCGTGTGTGTGTGTATGTGTGTGTGTGTCATGTGCCAAGACGTCCATTTCTCGTTGCTATTGACGCGTTCTCCTTTCTTTTTTTTCTGTTTTCCTTGCGCAATCAACGTGTTTCAGTGGAGGAATGTGCGCCTCGTTACGACATCATGTTGCCTCGAGTAACGTGACGTAAATTTCTTCGAGGTGGTTCTGTGAGGTCGTAGTTTACGCTCAACACAGTCTATGATGCGTGGTCTTTGTTAGCATAATCAAGTTCGTGTCTTTTTTATTCTTTTATTTTATGAGATATCGTTTTTTTTTTTACGTCTTTTAGGTGCTTAGTTCCTACTGTAAAGGGAACGGCGTTATAAACTTCTTTGGTCGCGTCGAAGTCGCGGGCGTCGCTCGTCTGGAGCTCTCCAACTCGTACGTAAAGACCCTGGAGTCGTGGGTGGCGACCTTCCTGAAGAAACCTTCGGCCTCAAAGCTGACAGTAAAACGATCGATGATGGTCAGGTTGGCATCTATATGGGCCAAGACGGAGGCAGGGAAGAACCAGAGATGGTGATCGTCGACTTTCCGGTCGAACCAGACGGCAAACCGTCCTCTGACAATTACCGTGGCTGTCCAAGGAAAGTCCTACAAGGAAAGTCGAGGTGTTGGTTAAATTATATTCTCAGAAAAAATAAAAATAAAAAAAGGTCGATGTATTGTTTCATATAGAAAGCAGCCCTTGGTACACATGTTTCTTCAGAAGAAAGGAAACTTTACCCCGACAGTCGAGAAGCGAAGTTTCTTCCACCTCTGCATCTCAGTATGGCAGCCCCGAATTGAGGCAATCTGTACCTCAATATTGCTCAACGAGAACGCAACGTATATTGGCGGCGTCTGCACAGAACGCTGCCGCGATTCAACCGAAAATACTTGGCATAGTTTTCACACGGTCCCCCAGTGGCTGCAAGCAGCTATCGCAACAAAAGCAGTCAGCTGCTTGGCACATACCTAAACAGGTCACTGCTTTCGGGCTAGGGGAACACCAAATAGAAGCATAACACGAACTCTTAACGAATTGTATTTATTCCCAAAGCCAGCTTCTTGCGCAGGTAAGTAACGAAACGTGAGTTTAAATGCAGTCCCCCAGTCTTCTCGTTCCCAACACTGTGATATTAATCGGATACGACCTAATCCCGGCCACTCCGCGCACTTCACGACTTATTTTGCTATTCCTCGAGCCACAATTTTTTTCGCGAGCACAGCGCGCCACCGAGAAGTGCAAAAGCCTCTGTCAAAACAGCGATTTCATAGTAGCCTATTTTGCTTCCTATTGCACGGTAACCAGAAAAATATCGCTAAGCGTGATTTGTGGAAGAAGGTTAAATCATTCGACACCAAATGGCAGGGTCAAGCAGAGTAACTTGAAATAGCCAGGCTAGTTGGCGCTAAGTACCGCCCACTTCATAAACGGCAAAAATAATATTGCTTGCTCGCAGTGCAGCCATTGTGCTTCGTACAACCTTATCAAACACACTTGTACAGTTTGCTAATCTCGTAAATTTAATGCCGACGTTACTAGAACAAGTAAGTTGGGAAACTTCCATAGGAGCCTGCTTCAAAAAAGTAGCTCCAATCCGTACTCCAGAACCGAACTTGACGCGATCGCAACGCCGCCATTTTACCCTCAGCGGCCACTCCGGAAAATGCAAGGCTGCTCGTATCGGTTCACCCGAGTCAGGCAGGATCTGGGGGCGCTAGAGTTGTTGTATAGGCTCCCTACAGGGCTCGTATGTTTTCCATGCGCTGCCGCGATTCACAGAGATCCGTTTACGTAAGGAGCAAAATCCAACTGCCGTGCAGGAAAGACACCGATACTGCCGCTTCGCCGACGTTGGACGCGCCCCGGCGTATTTTCCCCTGCTTTTGTCCCCCTCCTCCTTTCCTCTCTTCACGAAGAAGAGGATAAGAAGCGCGCCGCTAATGCATGGCGCCGCTTTTCGCCGAATTCAGTCACGTGACGAGCAGTCCCGAGTCGTGTAGGAAAGCCAGCACTACGGGGACGAACGACCAAATCTAGAGGACGCTAGAGTTCCTGTACAGGAACTCCAGAGGACGCCATCTCGCAGTGTCATCTCGCGGAAACTATGTAAAGCAACTTTCATGTTTTGACTCGCCACTAAAGGGCGGCGCTGTAATCGTATCCAGTTTAGAGTTCCTCTATAGACGCTTTGCAGCAGCTGTGCATGGGCGCCGCCATAACTAACCTTCAGTTTTTGTTTCCTCTTATTTCGTTTATTACCCTTCATCATTACCATAACAGGCCAGGTTATTGCCATATTAGATTCAACTGTGTCCTTTTCTAAAGCATCGGATTTAGTAGAGGATCGTCAACTACCGTTTCAGTTGCTCGCCATCTCGGTAAGACAAGAGAAGGTCAGCAATGGCGGCTGTAATTTGGCGCGTGTGTAAAGCGTCTATAGACCATTCCATTCAGCGCTCTCTGGGCGGCACCATTTTCTTCGACAGCAGCGCCCCCTCCATACATCCGGGAAATTCAGCGGGTTCGGCGGGGTAAAACGAGAGAGAGGGCACGCGCCCGACTCCGCTAGCAGACGACAAAACGGGAGGTTGCCATCCTCCATCTTTGGGCTGTATCGGCGGGCTGTACGGAACATCGAACTCTCGCTCGTGGCTGCCGTTGTTAAGTGGTTCGCGTTCTTATAATAGTTGTGGCTACTCCCAAATCAGCCTAGAGCTCTCTGTTGTTCTACTTCGGTAAATGATCAACGGACATATCTTTTTTCCGTTACTTAAATAGCAGTTGAGTCAGCCGGCAGTACTACCCTCAACTACTGCGTGTATTGCGGCAGCAGAGCACGTTTTTATTTATTATTTCAGACTTCCACTCATGGTCGCTAAAGGCCTACACCAGCACGAACTTTTTATAGTAAAAAAGGTACAGTCACCGGATTCACTTTTCGCCGGAGAGGCCGGCCAGTCTGAGACAGTTTTCCCTATTTTTTTTTTTATTATTTGCACGCAGATAATAGCGCAATGGGACTCTGCTAGTCTTTTTTATCTAGCATAGTAATACACGATAACTGGCATACCAAAATCTGCGCGTCTGCGCTTGAAATTCCCAAAATGACGCTCTTTTAAACAGAGCTTGGACGCCAGTCGGATGCTATAGTCGGTTACAAGTCAAGAAGGTAGGAGAAGCTCCTCCCACAAGTGTGATGCGCCCGTTTCAAATCTCTCCGCAGCCGAAAGAAAAGTTCACTGGAAACGCTCCTTGTTCCGCTTCAATGGATTCCCACTTGTCTCCGATCCCACTTTTTAAGAAAGCGACCTTTGTATTCATCGGAGAGGGAACCGAGCCCCTGAAAGCGGCCTTTGTATCAATCGGAGGGGGAAGCTAATCCCCGAAAGTCGTATTTGTTTCCATCGGAGGGGGAAAACTCTAATCTCCCTCTCGCGGCTTCCACAATGCTAAGTCAAAGTCGAAAGATAAAGCAAATATGTACAGAAAGGCAAGACCCTCCTCGCGCGTTGGTCGCGACGTCACGGAAACGGTGGGACGCTATTGGATGCGGAGGTGGCGGAGGGATATCCGATTCCCTTTGAGGGGCATTTGCCGCTACCTTCTTAACCTGTAACTGACTACTGCCCATTCGGCGGAGCAGACGACATTCGGGCGAGAGGCGGAGGGCATTTTTTTTTCTCTTTTTACCCTCTCTGCTATGACCCTAATGGAACGGTCTATAGCTACCTACGGTAGCAGAGTTGCGCATTCAGTCTCGGCGGGTGGCCGTAGCGCCGGCTTTCCTGCAGGCCCTGGATGCTTTGCTTCTCACGTGACTAAATTAGGCGAATAGCGGCGCCGCGCGCGCCGCCGCGCATGGAAGGCAGAAAAAGAGCAGAAGGAGGCGAAAGCAGGGGAACATACGTCGGGGCACTAGCAACGTCGGCGAAGCGACCGTAAAGGTGCCTTTCTTGCACGGCGCCGGATGCTTTGGTCCTCACGTGAAGGATCTCGGCGAATAGCGGCGTGGCGGCGCGGGGAAAACAAATGCGCAACTCTGCTCCCCCTTCGGGGGAGCATATCAAGGTACTCTAATCCAGTTCGGTCTCAGTGGACGTGAGCGATCCGGGCCCCAACTCAGTGTTTCAGTAACGTTGTATATTCCGCAGAAGCGGCCGAAACTGATAACAGAGCCGTCTAACGAGGAAACCGATTATACTACGAAAATTGAAGCGGCTCTCCCTGTGACTGCTGCCACTACCATATAGAACTATCATTTAACCTCTTCGTTTCTTTCTTTGTCGCCCTCAGTTTCAATTTTATGACATTGTTGTTAGTCGGCTTATGATTTGACTAGACCTGCATAGCGGTTATTATCCTTCATAAGTCGGCGTGGCACGTTTATCATGAGGCGCTGCCTTAGCCCGATTGACGTCCAAAAGTTTCTGTAAAATATTAAAAAAAAGATAAAATGAAAAACTAGCGGTAACATTTTTAATCCCCGAAACACTAATTGGTCACTGCTTTGAACCTGGAAGTCTAAACGTATGAAATGGACTGCTGTGTGACCTTCCAGACTGCGCCGGCACTTGACGCACGCCATCTGTGTAACCACTACTCGCGCATTATATTTAACACTGGAGCACACTCTTGTATATATTTCGCGTATCACAACCTACAAAAACATTAGCTGAATATTCTATACCGGGTGTTTCAGCGAGGGCTTTCAAGAATCCCTAAAAATAGTTTTGTTAAGGACAACAAAATCATTCGGGGAACAAATAGCGACCTAACATTTAGCACTGAAGACGCGGCGGCACGCGGCAGCAAATCCTGCCTTTCTTGGTCGCAAAGTTGCCATAACGCCTCTGCTTGGACAGTTAGGGGGGCGGCCATCTTAGTCCATTGCACGTGGCACTGTTGGCGCTGCTTCAGAACTTTTAACTGCTCCGTGGCAAACAGTGGCAAACAGGTCAATATAACCTAAATGCTCTGTGAATTTAGACTGGGAGACTGTATGCCAGGTGGCCTGTTCTGTCGCTGACACTTAATCAGCTTAACAGTTTTTGTTATACAACGCGTGGGACGCGTCTAACAACGAAACAGCAAGAAGATGAGGGTGGAGGCGGAACTTCTTTCCCGTCTGCTTCGAGGAGAAAAGTGTCTCGTTTCTCCCTTCTTGTCTCCGCTAGGCAGCACGTCAGTAAAGAAAAAGAAAATGCGTCGTTACAATTTTTGTTTTTGTTTGATTAGAGTGTATGACTAAGGCATTGTGTTTTTTGTGGGTCCGTATTGTTATGTTTTTACCTCAAAGAGTTTTAAAATCTGACTAAATAAAAAAAATGTGATTCACTCTAGTTTAATTCGAGCAATAATGTGCTAAATATAATAATATACAAGTTGTTTTAACACAAAATGCGTTTTATCATACACTTTCCACGAGAACACCATTACGTCCTACCGCTATGCTCATGTGATGGCCACGCTCAACAGTAGGATCAAATACCGTGGAAGCCAATACTGGCAGCTCCCGCGGAAAACGGGCGAAAAGTGATTGCAGCGCCCCTGGCGAGCTCGGAGTCTCCGCTGGCAGACAAATTCTCCAAAATGCATTGGTTTTGCCTATCTCCGTGCGAGGTGACCAACGAAAAAAAATTGTCACGGACATTCGCTGGTTTGAAAGTTAAAAAATGGCTGCCAGCTCATGAGTGAAAGACATTCTCTTCCCGTGGGAAAGATGTTACAGCTTTCTGGGTGCAATTTCGGAGTTCTCCCGAAGAAAACATTCTGTCACAACTTATGTAAGCCAAGCAAAACACGAATGTATGCCTTCGCGCTGTTTCGTGAAAAAGGGAAATGTACAAACGTTTCAGAACATAGCTTCGTTTCAACTTTATTGTTCTTATCAGTCAATTCGTTTTGTCGTTGCAATTCCCATTTCTCATGAGTGTCTTGCTTATAACCGTTTCGTCGAACAGGCGAGCTGGCTAATCCCGTTAAGATCGTCTCCGGATGAAGAAGCAGAAGTCAATTTCGAAACCACGTACGTTACGGCGATGTCAGTATGCTCCGAAAGAAGGCGTTGTGCATACGCAAAGCTGATGCGATTATAGATTAACAAAAGAGGAGTTACAAAAAAAGCAGACTTCTCGCGCTTGCAAAGAAAGAAGGGGAGAGCGTCGTAGCCCCGCGAAAACAGATGATTTCAGTCACGTTATTTACAGTGCACAAATTCCGATTGTTAGCGCGGGGACGACCAACATCTTCTGCTTCGCTGCTTCTTTACTTCTACGATAAAGGCCGACACCCGTTGAACCGTCTCCACTCTTTTCATTTTTGAGTCTTCTTTCTTTTATATTTGTGAGGCGACGGCACTCTGCCGCGTTATTTCTTCCTTCTGCTTATATGTTGCTGTGTATATTTTTTGTTTGCTTTTTGCTTTTTTTTTGCCCGACGTGTAAACAATCGCGTATCCTTGCTTTGTTTGGCTTAGTTTTTACTCCCTTTCCTCGCTTCGGCGCTTACTACCCCCGGTTCGTCTGCGCTAGGCCCGGGCATTTTGAGGGCCGTCTGCAACTTTGCTGTTGTTGTTGTTGTTTTCTTCCACTGTCGTCTCCGATAACCTCCTATTTTCGCCTTCGATTGAGTTTCTAATCCAAAATCGCCATACGTGCTTTTTGATATTTATTAAATATATTAAGAAGTGTAAGCTCGTTACCTATTTTTATTCGAATTTTATTTGTGTACTCCGGCCGGCACGTCTGCTACGGGTCATCGTTTGTTGATCAACCGGCCGCATTCAAGAACAAGTTTGTGCGATGTGGTGCCTACCATTGCAAGAACAAGTTTGTGCGATGTGGTGGAAAACCTTTCTTCTGCTTCCTACGTCAACCTACGGACACCTACGTCAACAAGTACTTGAATGCACTTTTAAACTGCCTCGTCAAGCGAGCGAACGAACAACCCGCCAAAGTCACTGGAAAAAAAAATTCGAAAGCAAAAAAAGGTTACTCACTGCTAGCACATATAGAAGATTGCTGCCTGCGACCAAAACATTTCTGCGACTCTTTTTTAACGGGCAGTGTGAGCTGCACTACGTTATTTATTTCCCCTGTTTTGTTTTTAGTTCGTACCTACGCCGCGAATGCAAATAAAGAAATGTACAACAAGCAGCTGAAAAAAAAAAAGGGTCGCTTTCTTCTTTTTTTATTAGTTTCGTCTGTTGCTTCCGCTTTGTTTGTCGTGAACTCAACACCGGTGGCGACCACCAGCTATTCATTTGCTGCTTTCCATTTTTCTTTCTTTTTTTTTTTATAAGCGCCGCAACGATCGTCGTCGTTGAAATAGTTTTTTGCTAGCTTCTTTGTTTTATTCGCCGTTGTTCGCTTCTCTTTCCCGTTTCTTCTTATTTTCGTCGGGAATGGCGACACCATTTTTTCTGCAAAGTTCGGTAAGTGTTTGCACGTTCATTCTTATCCTTACTTTTTGTTTTGTTTTTATGCTCCAGCAGCTCGTGCGCTTGCTCTGCTAATATTAACGTGTCGTTTTTGCATGTTTTAACGATTACGATGTAGTTCGAGTAGCTAAACGCCTTTTTTCCGCTTCCCAGACGCGTTTCAAACGCGTGTGATCCCCTGAGAGGCGTTTGAGACCGCTAAATAAACTGCTTTATCTTTGTTTATGCGCGCGTTGTTATTCGATTGTCGTTGCAGTTGCGATCAGTAGATTCCGCTTTGCAAGCGAACTGACCGTAATAAATTGTTTCTGCTGTTAGGGTGACGATACGGGGCTTGTAAAGCTCGAGGACGTCGCGGAGCCTATACTTTTCCATTGCGACGACTGCTCCAGTAGACTCCGAGTCCGCTAGAGGCGCCACTGTCACGTTCGCCGCCGCTCCTATGTGTTTTCGGAGGAGTTTCCAGTATTGGCGAAGCTATATTGTATTTGGTAGGATATTTACAGTGTGTTTCTCGAAGCGCGGGCCAAATCGCTCCTGCAAAAATACGCATCGCTCAGAAAAAAGATTAACGCCTTATTGGTTTCTGCCAAAGGGCCTATTTTGAAAACACTAATAGCATTCAGTTTCTCTCACTTATGTTTCACTAGTTAAATTGAGCTTGGGACATTTCTCCAGTAAGTTGTTGCTGCGCATGCCTACATCCCCCCTCTTGACATGCACCCCCGGTCACCATTTTCGGAGGGCGCCGTCCCTCTGCCTGCGCGACCGACTTATTCACCGCCTGTCTTTGTGGGTATTTCGTCTCTTTTTCGATTCGTTTTCGAGAGACGGTAGTACGGGGCATAGAAAGCAATAAAAACAGATACAACGGCGTGATGCCGATGCGTTTTGACACGCAAAGTCCGGTTGGACTCTTTTTGTTTGTAGTTAGCTGACAACTCCCAAGGTGGCGCTCATTACTGGAATAGGGCACTTGGACGTGCAGGGTCGAACATTAGGATACAACGTGAATTATATGCGGGGAAGAAATTCAGATAACAAAGCATGTTATTATGAAAGGTAAAGGGCTCAGCCACCCACTGAACAGCTGTAAAAAGTGGAGTTCAGTAAATGAGCATTAGATGCGTAACAGTGAAAATCAAGGGTCAGACAGAGGTATAATATCTCAATGAATTGAATAAAAACATAATTTAGTCCGGAGCTATAGGTATTATTTGGTAATATCTCGCAGGCCACCGCCCTATTTAAGAGCAACAGCCGCTATACATCCATGCATCCATCCATATATCCAGGTTCGTTACTCTTTTTCATCCCACCGAATGCCACGTGTTTCATCACTAAACATTTAACTTACCACGACATTGTTGATGACGTACCACGTGACTTGAACCGTCTTGTTACTCGGCACGGCCACCTTGACCTCGATTTTCAACGTTTCGATCTTGGTGTGTATGTCACTCTTCGTCTTGCTGAGGCTGTACTGGAAGCTATACGAGCCGCCTACACTAGCAATAAGAGGTGCTCCGATAGAAAAGGTGGTTTTGTAGTTCGTCTGGAATCCCTTCACCAACTTGGAGGCAGCAGACTCTGTGTTTGTGTAGGAATGCGATACGCTGTATATTGCATCCGTCCTCTGTCTGTTTGTAAACGTGGTGGTGTAGACCTGTGTGGGTTGTCTGTGTTCCCCGATGGCATCTCCAAACTCCATGTTAGTCGCTGTCACGGTCAGCTTGAACCTGGAACAGAAAGTGTAAGAGCCATGCTGCAGCGTGGTCATATTTTTTTTTTAAGAAGGATATTTAGGCCCTCGGCTTAAATAGCATTCGATGTAATGTATGAAAATTACGATGTCAGTACACTTTGTGGGCTACCTGGTGATCCAAGGCGTTGGACCACGGTTTCCGCATGTAAATCCTCTGTACTAAATTTCACCGCGAAAAGTGGAAGTGCAATCTGCCACGCGAGTGCCGCTAAACCGCTAATAAAAGTGCGGCATCGCGTATGCGTAAGGGGTTCTTCGGTCGCGGCGTGCGTCGCTCCCAGTAAATAAATGACTACGTGTTTTTGAACCAGCGTGTTAAAGGAATTCTCCGAAGCGGATAGCAGCTAGCAAAATCCCACACTGGCACCAACTCGGGTTTTGCTACTCGTCGGGGAGGGTGGCAGCGAACAGGTTTCACTTTTGCATTTTACTTTGTCATTTTGTCAGCAGCGAAAGCCCACAGTTTACTTCACTGGACGCTGAACTACGTATTTTCAGGCATCCTGTGCTGCGTTGTCACCCAACGACGAGCAAAATCGTCCCCTCATCCTCCAAACGTTGCCCATATCACCTGATCTGCCACGTGCTGCCTCACACCAATTATCCTGCGCATCTACTAGTCAACGACCGGCTGCATTAACGAAGCGGCAGCATAAATGGGGACCATCGTCGACGTACCCACCCAAGGGAGGTACCGCCAGACGAGAGAGCCTGAGGACAAGACAAATTTCAGCAGGGTGTCGACCAGGTTGCGAAGACACACAGATGTGATGGTCGGGAATTTATGGAAGCTCATGTGGCAACAGGCCAACGCACACTCGACCATGTGAAACTTGCTGAGCGTCCTATAGGGTCAATGACTGGGGAAAACCGGTACAAGAAAGACCCTACAGGTTCTGGCGCTGGCGGCCAACGAAACGCCAGAAGCAACAGCGGAGAGACTGTGTGCCCTGTACGCCCCTGCAGATGCATCGGGAAGTCCGGGGATACAGAACACAATATCGGGGCCTTTGGATGCCCTTTTCACCCTCCAGGACCTTTAAAGTGCCCTCGGAAATGTGGGAAAAAGATATAAACTGCAATAAGGTACTGCGGTGGGCTAGTTGGTTCATACTTAGTGTTTGAACAGCGCAATCTTCCTGTCGTCTTTGCGCTGTTCAAACACTAAATGGGAAAAAGAGTGCAGCCAGATTTGACGGAATTCCGCACCAGGCATTCACGAAACTCACGAGGCCCAAGATTCCTTTGTCAAATGGTTGAACACTATATGGAACACCGGGGACGTCTGTAACGAGTTTAAGTAGCAATGTTGGTTCCTCTGTTTAAGGAAGGGAAACTGCCATGAAAGGCGGAGTCATACTACCCAGTTTCACTAACTTCGTTCATCAGCAAGTCATTCGAGAGGATGGTGCAAGCGCGGATATGCTGGTGCCCTGATAAGTATCAATGTCTCCCGAACTGCATGACCGTTTTTAGGAGGGTGCTGGCAGCCCAATACATTATCTTGAACCTAACGAGTGATATGGAGGGCAAGTGCAGGCGGAGGAGCACGACTGTCTATTGGAAACACCAGCATGAAAATCAAACTGGCCCAGCTGGTAACTAAGCTGGTCAATCTCGTCAATGTGGTCGTCAAACTGTTTAACTGGCGATCAAGCTGGTTTAAGCTGGGCAAGCTAGAATTTAAGCTAGTCAGTCTGGTTTAAGTAAAAACCAGCATGGTCTAACTAGAATCTGATTTTAGATTCAATCTGGTGTAGCTGCAAGCCAGTCTGGTCCTAACTGGTCAAACTGGTTTTCCATGAAGCTAATGTGGTCATGCTGGGGACAAGCTGGTTATTCTGGGGGACAAGATGGTGAATCTGGTCGAGCTAAAAATCGTGGTGGTCAAGCTGGTCATGCTGGGAGCGCGCACGCCAAGGTCGGCTAGAGATAGCCGAACTGGCATTGCTGGGAGCGCGCGCGGCAAGGTCGGCTTAGGCTGGAACGAGGCCATGTCCTGGTCTTTGTCCTTTCTTTTTTGGTAGACAACCGGGCGCGTCAGGTGCGCTGCAAGCTACCTTTGTGTGCGAGAAAAAAGAGAGAGAGAAAGTGGTAGGAACGGAAAATTTGAGACGCGTTTGGCTATCTTGGGCAGATTTTCGAAGGGACGGCTGTGCGCGCGTTGTTTGGAGACTACTTGAACGACGGTGCAAGCGAAGCGGGTTTTGAGGAGACAGCGAGCTGCAGTCCGTTCAGTGCGGGAAGATGTCGGACGTCCCTACTGAGGCGTCGCTTCGTGTCTTCGAACGTGTGTGCGCTCCTGAATGACGATGGTGCCGAGGAGTATCGCCAATGTCATCCAAGCCACACGGATTTCCTTGCCTCTGCCGACCACGCAAGTTGCCGCTTCGCCCCATCACTGGCGGGACCCAGGTTCGCTTCTCTCATCCGTGTAGCATTTTCTTTATATAACATTATTACGCTCGAAGTTTGAATATGCAGCCCCCATCTGGGATCTCCCGGTGCGGATTGCCTTGTTGACTTTATCGAATCCATACAAAACACTTGGGAGACTAAAATCCAAACGAAACGTTTGGAAGCACTGCGCTTCTCTGTGACTTCATATTTTTACCTCCAACGATCGTTTTGGTTCGTGATAACCACCGTAGGTATCGTAGTTTATTTTCCAAAGTAAAGGTATATAAATGGTGTTTAAAAGTACAGTGTTGTTTTACCTCAAGATTAAACTACGCATTGCCGAACGCTCATTCTCTGTCCAAATATAGCGCTAACTGTCCGAACCAGGTGCCAAAGTTGTGGAACCAATAACTATCTTATTCAAACGTTATAATTTAGTTTCTAAAATTATCAGTGCAGAAATGGCGGCGAAACAGAGACAGAGGACGAGGTTCGACGGTTCTCAGAATGAGGCTCGACGATGTGTAGTTCATTTTTGCGGTGAAAAAAAAACAAAACCTGTAAATGGGACAGCTTTGCAAATATACTGCCCGACCATGTTATCGCAAGTAATGATCGACTGTTTTGCTGTCTGTCCCCTTGAATGGAAGGGTGGCCACAAGACAATACGGGTGAATATATAAAGAGGTTACAGCTAATGTTACGCGTCAAAACTAGCCGGAATCAGGCGCCCGCACATAGACAGCTAAACCTTTTAACGAATGTGCAGTGAAGGTCAGTTCTACTTTATGAAATATCAAGGCCTATAGAACTCTTCCTGTATAAAATAAAACCAACAAAACCTCCAAAGTCAAAGGCGGGCGTGTCTGCAGACGACCGAGTTAGCGTTGAATTTAACTTATGACGTGATTCCTCGAAAGGCGCAGCGAGCGGGCCATGCACTCTGCTCTCCGCTCACTGCGCCTATCGGGAGCTTTCGCGATAAGTTAGAGTCATCGCTAAATCGCTCACCTGCGAAAACGTCCGTCGTTGACCTTGCCAAGTTTCTTGGCTTCATTTTATACAGGAAGAGTTCTTAACGCCTTGATATTTTGTAAGGCGAAACTGACCGCCTCAATGAACATTCATTAAAAAAACATTCTAGCCTTCAATGTGCGGGTGCCTATGTTTCTGGATCGTTTTACAGCATCAGATCCACTAAACCCATCTTATAGTTTTTCTACTGAGCAAGATAGAAGGAACCTTCGTGTGTCTGAGCACATGTTTGAAATGCGTGCACAGTACGTAAGGTTTGGATTTTCATAAGCGGGGTACTGGTTTAAGTGATATGCGTTGAAACGTAATTTATCGTACCTTTTGTACACCCCGCGCTCCTGCATCAGAGCATGCTCTGCCGAGATGTCAACAAAATCTACGGAGGTTTCGTGTCGAGCTGCGAAATGATCCGCGTATCTTTTGACGGTCTTCTCCAGGTCGAATATAAACTGTGACTCCTCTGTAGAAAATGCAAATTTGTCATTCAATTATTGTTTCTTGTGGCAGTTACTAACAACTGAACAATCGCGGGCGTGGCGATTCCCGGGCATATCATTATCTCTACGCAGCCAATGAAATTGCAGCATTCGCCGATAAGAATGTCAATGAACGAATCACGAGGCCAGGGTCACGAACACATGATAAACCACGCCGTGTTTTTCTGAGGCTGCCAGCGACTTTAATTATAGTGTAAATGGTCGTGAGAAGGAAGCAGATACGCTCAGTTTTCTTTTTTTTTCGCCTGTGTATAGAAACAAACTACAGCATTTAGGAAGTATTTTAGCGAGACAACTGCGTCAATAATTTACAATTTAAGCTAAAAAAAGTGTTACTGGAACATACATGGGAACCGAGTAGCCGCTGCAACAACCGCTTGTCTCACGTCAGAATCGTAAATGCACCGACCCGCCCCAACTGCACATTTGGCTATTTATATTTTTTAACGTTTAAATAAATAAATAGAAACAAAACAAAACAGAATGACTTCGTAAATCCGGTCGCCTCATTTTTATAAGGGTAGCATGTACCATGGACGTACCAACCCGGGGGGGGGGGGGGGGGGGGGGGCAAGGTGGGACTTTGCCCCCCCAGTTCTCAGAGTGGGGGGCAAGGCATGTGTTTTGCCCCCCCCCCCCTCCCCCCTGAAACGGCCGCCACTGGGCCGGGCAAACACTGGCCGGCGGCGCCCAAGGAATACCAAGGGCACTGGCACCCGACTCGCGCGGGCATATTTTTAAGGCGCAGGCGATACAAACCCTAGCAACGGCGCTCACGCCGAATTGGCTGGTTCGTAGAGCCTTGCTCCACGAACAAGGCTTCACGGTCCTCTTGCAGAATCCATCCGCGAGACGTGGGCCGGACGGGCCTTCCGGACCAGGACGTAGGCCCTCACACAAAATAAAGTTTCGCTGGCTTGGTTGGAGATAGGCGCTGCCGCCGTCAACATAGTCAGCGGATACAATGCGAGTTTCCGAAAAGGTAGCGTAACTTAGTGGTGAGATGTCTGATTCACACGTATCAGACTCGGCTTCTACTTATGGTGTGGGCTTACCTCTTTTTTTTTCCTCGAACAATTTGTTTTGTCGAGGCATTTGGCGATATTTACGACATCTCTATTTTTTTTTAAATTAACACAAAAAAACGAAAGTTGTTGACGAAACATCGCTGAACTGTCGTATGGGACTCTATTTACGGAAGTGCATGGGGGACAGCGGGGGGGGGGGGGGGGAGGTTGGATTGCCGACGGGACCATGCAAGGCGGCGTGTACGGGGGGAGGGGGGGTACGTGCTAAGTGGGTTAATAGATTTGCAGTTAACACCCGCACACTGTCGCCGCGCAGCGGCGTGAACGCAGGCGCGGGGGTGTCTTACTGCGCTTCGAGTGATACACGCGCCGTCCGAATGTGAAATTTTAGTTCCCGCGCGTTGCCGAGTAGCCCATGGCGTGAGCGTCGTTGCTAGGGGGTCTATCGCCTGCGCCGTAAAAGGAGCCAGTGACCAAGGCGCCCGGTGCGCATACACAATTGGCCCTCCCCTCCCCCCCCTCCCCCCCACTCTTTTACAGCGCCTACACGCACACACGCCGTAAAAGTTAGTGATGGACCGAATCTGCCGAACTTCAGATTCGGCAAAGTTCCGCACATGCCGATATTTTGAAGGAAAGTTCGGCAAAAATTTGGCAAATGTCTGCGCACGCGCACGAACGCGACGGGGCCATGCATCGCAAATGGACGCCGCGTAGTCGAGCGGTTACCATGGCACAGTTTCTTTCCTCTTCTTTCTTTATTTCTTTCTTTCCGGATTGACCGGGAGGTGGACAGAGACTAAAGGCGTGATGCCTGACGAGGTCTCTGTCCCCTTTACAACCATCGGTTACGGCAAGATGTGGAGTAGGCTACGCGGTAACTGTGCGTTTGTGAGCTTTTGCGAGTGTGGTTCTCTTCGATATTTTCTGCCTCAAGAACAGAAGATCGACCAGTAATTTACTCCGTTCACTGCGCAAGTGACAAATGATGCGGTGCATTCTGGATAACGTGATTTTCATTTGACCTCTCCATTGATGCAACGAGGTAGTTGAGACATTGACTGGCAACTGACAATTACGCTCAGTGTGTGCAGCCCACTGCCGACAAACGGGGCAGAGTCACGACAGCTTGCCAGAATGTATGGGATGCATCTGGCATCCCCGTCATTTTCTGAGACATGTTTTCTCGCTTCGTTCCTCTCCTTTTTACATACTTTCTGTAGTGTGTATATTCTGTACATTTATTTGTCTGTTTTGTTTCTTCATATGTGGTGGCGGGCTGGCAGCAGACATGCAGGGGTTATCCAAAAAAAGTAATTAAGTTAATTTACTGAGTATTAGCATCAAAAGTAATTTGAGTAGAGTAGAAATCACTGAAATGAAAAGTAATTCAGTCAATTACTAATCACCGTAAAAAAGTAGCGAATTACTTTTCAAGTTACTTTTATTTTTTTTTCTATGCTAACAAGAAAGTAGTTACATAGGTTTTGATGCGTGAGCGAAATTCTGCGAGCCGAATATAAAGCGGCTTGTGTTTTCACAGAAATACTTTAATAGCTGGTTCTTCTTCTGCGTGCCTAATTGTTGTGTATTTCTTTTTGGCCAAGGATGTTCTGCGGATGTACCATTTCACTTTTGAGGTTTACCACTGCCTGAGCTTCATTTTGCAGACAGTGTTTGATTGCTTACAATGTTGCGTACAGGACGTCTAAAAACTACTTGGAAGTTCAAAGTAAATGAGAGGTTATGTACTCCAAGTAAAGTAGTAAGTACACCGAATGGCAATGTACTTGAAGTAAAGTACTATAAATGCAATGTACTTCCAAAGTAAAGTTGAAGTACTTTTTACACTCTTTCAGAGTGCCCTTTCATTTCTTATACAACGTTTTTTTGTTTTGTTTTTTTAATTGGCCGGTATGCATTGTTTTAGAGGAAATCGGAGGTGCATCAGTTTTTTTCGGAAAGAACGGCGAATTCGGAAATACATCAGTTTTTCTTTTTTTTTTTTTTTGAGGGGGGGGGGGAGGGGGGGGGGACAGGCGGCAACTAGTACGCCATAGAGTGATTGCTTTATTCTCGCTGCCGAACCATTTAACACAATCAACTTTTAAATCACTTATTTCTATCGGTTTTATAGCCGGCATTTCTTCACTAAGAAAAATGACCAGATGACGTTTCGAAAGAGCAGAAGCTATACAGGAGCACTAGATTAACTTCAGAACGGGTGCTGCACTTTGTTACCTCCCCTGGGTGAGGATGCAGTGTGTGCACTTCCTGTAGTGGGCAAGAATTCCTACCATGGAGAAAAGCGGGGACAAGCCCTTTCTTCAAATGCGTCAAATCTCCATGAGCTTTGGGACATAGAAAAACGCCAGTCTTCTGCGCTAATCCCACAGTTACTCGGCCTCTCTTGCGTCGTGTCTGTTCGCTCCCCGCGCATTGTAGAAGTGTTGTTCCAGTGGGGGGCTCGTTAAAATTTTGGGGGGTTTTGGACTATCTAAATCACTTTCTTCCTCCCCCTCCCCCTTTTCTACGCCATATGCTTCCCCTCTGCAAATATCAGCTGATCTTCCAACATCTTTTCTCGGTTGATAGGCAAAACAACCACTAAAATTAGAAAGTAATTTGTAATTTGAGTGGAAGTCACTCGGAAAAGTAGTTAAAAAAACTAATAATTACCAGAATATAAATGTAATTCAAAGTTACTAAACTACCCAGAAAATTTAACTACAGTAACTTGAGAAAGTAGTTAAACTACGTACAAGTCTGGCTGGCAGGCGCTCTGCGTAAGAGTTTTCACCTATCTGCCTAGCCCCGCACACCATCACATAGGCCAATAAAGGTGTAGTTTTACTGCAGAGGAGAAATCAGCAGGGTCCAAGATGGGGACAATGAAGGATGGGGGGACTGTTCCAGTCGCTGATGGCTTGAGGAATAAATGATCGATTGAAAGCGTTAGTAGCGCCAGAAATGCGTTTGATGATGCAGGCGTTGTTGAGGCCAGAAGATGTTTGGTCGGGGGGTAATAAAGTGGTTTTGAGGCCGGAAATGTGATAGTAGAGCTTATGGATAAGGCACAGCTGGGAGTCTTTCCTGCGAAGCTGCAAATGGGACATGGTTAGTTGAGGTTTTAGCGCCGAGACACTGGAAAAAAAGTCATAAGTGGATGAAATGAAGCGAGCAGCTCTGTTCTCAACTGCCTCTAGGGTGTTGGCGAGGTACAGTTCATGCGGATTCCAGATGGTTGAAGCATATTCTAATTTTGGTCCGACGTACGTGTCAAAGGTGGAGCTCTTCTTAAGTTACGTATGAATATTCCAAGAGTTTGAGATGAATCGGCAGTAATGGCTTCAATGTGGTTATTCCAGGAAAGGTCAGATGTTAGTCTTACACCAAGGTATTTATATACAGTAGCGGTCTCAATCAGATCGGACTCCAAGAAGTAATTGAATGACAGGGTGTTTTTTTCCTGGTGAAGTGAATTAGTTTTCATTTATACTTGTTTAATGACATCATCCACTTTTTGCACCAATTGTTAATTTTATCTAGATTTTTCTGAAGCTGGTTATTATTTTGCACACAAGTCACTTTGTTATAGATGACACAGTCGTCGGCGAAAAAGCGTATTTTTGAAGAAATCCCAATGGGAATGTAATTAATAAATATTAAAAAGAGTAAGGGCCCAAGTAGGAACACCTGGGGAACATCAGAATATACATTTCTTAAGGAAGATTCATGATCATTAAGGCACGTGAGCTGTACACGGGAAAAAAGAAAGTCACGAATTCATGCAAACGGTTATTGGTCGAGGCAAAGAGATGATAGTTTAGAAAGAAGGCGTTGATGGAAAACACAGTCAAACGCTTTGGAAAAAAAACTGCGTCAGTCTGGACGTAACATTCAAGGTTAGTGTGCAAGTCTTGGATGAAGTCGCAGAGCTGTGTTTCGCAGGAAAGTACCTTTTCAAAACCGTGCTGTTGTTTAAAAAAAAAAAAGAGAGATGATAGGTGCCTCATCATATTGGAGTAGAGTATATACTCAAGTAGTTTGGAAGATATTGAAGTTAAAGAAATAGGGCGATAATTAGATGCGGAAGAGCGTCTGCCCTGTTTAAAGACTGGGATTACCCTTGCCACCTTCGAGTCAGATGGAAGGCAGCTTTGAGATAAGGACTGATTAAAGATGAGTTTCAAATACTCACTAAAAATAACACTGGCGTTTTTTTTTTTTAATTTTAGAGTTGGTGTTTTCGGTTCCAGCGGACGAAGTAAGTTTTAGTTTATCAATCACTTTTTTAATACCGGTGGAGCTGACGTTTGTAGGATGCATGCGCTCCTAAAGCTCTTAAGGGGGAGTGGGGACGGAGTCCAAGCACTCGTTAGTAAACACTATTGAAAAGTGTTCGTTAAGCACAGAACCATCATGCTCGGCGTTGCACATCCGACCATTCCTAACTCTCCCCATCTTCCTAAACGTCCGTGTGCGTCCTAACACCAGAAACCGGAATTTGAAAGGTTAAAAACGGCACGTTGCGCATATGAAACACGCACTTTCATGCAAAGCTGACGTCAAGTGACTCAAATCGAAAAACATGCATATTTACGATATTGTTATCTCTTCTTGTGAAGGCTCAGCAACCGTTACATTCGTTTTCGCGCACGAAACGGTGACTCCCAGAGAAAGTAAGGACGCAGTGATTGCCTTTATTTTAACAATGTAAACACGCTTGCTGATGCCTGATGTGCGCTGATGAAGCCTCAAAATCAAAACTCTCGTAGCGTGATTCGTGACTGCGCCGGCTACTACCCAACCTCGTTGTCACGCCACTTTCTGCAAGAAAACACTAAAATTGCCAGCAAACACACAAAAGCGACATCGATACAATTATCTTGTAGAATATCACCTTATTTAGTCATAACTGTTTTAATAGGCACTACATGTTGTATTTATTTTATGAAGAAAAAACAAAATTGTTTTCGTGAAATAAAATATCAATGTTAAGTCTAGACATTGCATTTTTGCCGAATCATTGCTAAATCTTTAAAAAAGTTCGACAAAAGTCGCGCCGAATTTTCGATTCGGCAAAAGTTCGGTCCATCACTAGTAAAAATATGCGACCCGGGGATTAAGGGGGGGGGGGGGGGGTCTGGTTTGCCTCCCCCCCCCCCCTCAACATCAAGTTGGTGCGCCACTGGAATGTATGATGAGTTGCGACTGAAATCCATCCCACGCAAAACGAGCGATGCTATGGTTTTCGTTTCATAGAAGCACAATGAGCATGTTTGATTGTCTAAAGAAGACAAATCTGGTAGTTTAGAACTTTTTTACACAAACTTAACCCAGTAATTTTTGTCTAAATCTTACAATTAATTTTCAGAACTCGTGCTTCTCAAGTTCAAACCGCGGTATTGCCGGATTCGACATAATAAAGACGACGCTAGGGGGAAAAGGGCAGAAACTAGGAAAGCTTAAGTGGAGAGGAGTGACCACCTCTCCATAGCGGCTTTTCTCGTGCACGCCCTTTTCCTTCGTGCACTGTCTCTCTTGTGTTGTACCTGACTACGTAGGCCACTGTGCAGCACCATCTTGCCATTAAACGCACTAGGGAAAACGCAGCGAAGCCACCGGTCTTCAAACCCTAGGGCGCCCTAGTGTTTAAAGACTGCTGGCTTCGCTGCGTTTCCATAGGAGTTCAGCCTTTTTCTTTCTCTACTTCTTCCTCAAGCAAGTTCGCTCTTTGCAAATTTTACAAAACAAATTCACACTCTGTGGAAAACGCTGCACAAAATGGTAGCGCGATAGGTTAAGACAACGAATTTCGCGGTCGATTTAAAGGGCCTGGCGGCTTTTTGAGACACCCTGTAGGACCCATCGCTACCAACGCTCTCAAACCGATAGAGTCAATCAATCAGCGCCAAAAGTGCTACATCGCGGCGCTCGTCACATCTGTGCAATTTCTATTACCGGCTAAACCAATCATGCAGAGCAATCGCGCCGGAATCCTGCGTTTTTTTTTTGTTTGATTGATTCGTTTAGTCGGTGGTACCACATGAACAAAACCGACGCACGATGCACTTTTGGTGCTGCTTGATTCTCTCGATCGGGTCGTAGCCTCGGCTGCTATCGAACTTAAAACGAGGTATAGTGGTGTGGATTGGAGACACATTTTGAGTACGCATCCGTTGAAGGATGATGAGAGTCGAACATGTCTTATGAAATGGTTGCAGGTTCCGATCTTGAATACGCAACTTTTTTTATCACGTAATCCCCGGTTTTTCGGCACATATTTGAATTGTAAGCAGACACTGTTCACTTAAGCGCTGCTTGTATTGAGTAGTACGACGTATCGAAATACTCTTGGTTTAATATAAATACAACTCACCTGCTGCAATGACCACCTGAAGGAAAATAAATCATTGGTTAGGTCACTTCCGTTGTATTTGGGTGAATAAACAGCGATAATAAAGGGAACAAGCACGCGAAATCGTATTGATTCAAATACAGGGGTTTATGTGAATATGAGGTTTTTTATGTAAATCAAATAGAAAGCAAATATCTGATTTGTTGCACTTCCAGCACCACCAGTGGAATGTCGGGAACAACTCTAATGTTTATAGAAATTTCCGAAAGTGAAACAAACGACGAACATAAAGATTTAAAAGGACTCCCAGTTAATACTTACTCCGTTACAAAATATTAACCAACCGTTGTTCTAACTTCTAATATACTTTGCCTCCCCGCTCAATGCTGTGATTCACTTTCTGAATTTTGTTTTTAAATTTTATCGAGCGTTTAAAAACACGAACTTATTTTGATTTGATTTAGTAATTGCAAACTGATGAGTTATAAACAAATCGTTAAAAAGGAAGTATGTGACCCTGTCTGGAAACCTCAGAAAATTTTACAGACAAAACACAAAAATAAAAAGTAATTACTGAACTACTTTTTGAAATAATACGAATTACTTTTTAATTACAGCTGAGCCGTAAAAACTGTTCACCAAAACGCGGAGTTCGAAACAGCTAGCGTCAAAACATAATGACACTCGCTAAGTTTTCATAAACTGAAAGGCCACAAAAAAGCCTTTTAAGATATAATTTTTTACTTCTTTTTACACATATTTACTCTTATTTACTAAATGCTGTGACCAGGTGCTACTGTCCCGTCAAAATGTTAACTTCTTTTGCCCTAGCTCCTCAGACATTTTCCGTCTTAAATATAAAATTCATCCATTCATTGTTTTGTCCCACTTAGGGCATCACAGCAGGAAGAGTTGAAAATGAAGACAGATTTCAAGATTAAGTACCTGAAAAGTTGAAAGTTGCCATGGTTAATATGTTAAAGAAATAGTGAAGGTAAACAGGTTCCAGTCTCTTGCAGTAAGAACAAAAATAATAAGTGATAGTGAAGAAATTTTTAAATCAGAACGGATCGTCTCGTTTCGGAGACAGATATAGTGTGGCGTCACCAGGAAATTCTTGTGAATTCTTGTAATGTCCTTGAAAACGACATAGAACAATTTTAGCCTAAGGTTGTTTTTTTTTTTTTTGGGGGGGGGGGGGGGGGGGCAGGCATTAATGTCCAGATTAGTTCGTCTCATTTTCCGATAAAAAAAAAAACATGTATAACGTTTCCCAACTGCCCCAACTAGCTATCTTACCATAATTTGTTCCAAGTTCAGTATTTTCTAAAAACAGGATTCATAGATAAAAACATTTTTATGGCCATTTGGCGCTTTCATTGTAGTTTCCAAAAGCATGTACAAATCGCCCTTGTTGTGCGAAGGGCATATTAACCTCACGAAACAGCCAGACTCGCAACCTGTAACCATCGGCCAAATCTCAAAATCTCTCTTCGTTAACTTTGGATTAAAAAACGAAAGACGCTTACCGTTCCCTGCAATGCCGAATTAGAGCGCAGATCTTGAGGAGGAAGAGGGGAGGGTAAGGAAAGAAGGGTATGCCCCTCCTTGTCCTCCACACCCTCTCCTCCCCCTCCCGCTCCTCCATCCTCTTTCTCCCTTCCTCCTACCCATCCTCCTCACCCTCTCTCCTTCCTCCCTCGTGACATCACTCGTGACATCAATCGTGACGTCTCTCGCGAAGGCCTCGTGAAGGTCGTGACCTTCTCGTGACGTTCACTGCGATAGTCGTGACCTTCATCGTGACCTTCACGAGTGACCTTCGGGGGTCACTCGTGACCCCAGTGGCCCTCATGACGTCACTCGTAACCGCGCGTCGCATTGTGGGACGTTTATTAGAATGACGTCACAGGTAGCGTCAAGCCGGAAACGGGCGCCTAAGAGCTGTGCTATAACAAAATGAAAGACGTTTACAACTCCCTGTAATATCGAACTAGAGTGCAGCTCTGAGGAGGAGGAGGTAAGTGTATGGAGGGGAGGGTATGCCCCTCCTCCCCTTCCCTCCTCCTCTCCTACTCCCCTCCCATTTAGCGGGAAATGTTTGCTGCATTTTCCGCTAAATCTAGTGGAAAAGTTTTCCGCTAAGTTTAGCGGGAAGTTCTCCCACTAAATTTAGCCGGGAAATATTTCAGCTAAATTTAGGGGAACATTTTTTCCGCTACCCGGGGAATTTTTTAGCTAAATTTGGCGTGGAATATTTTCCTCTATATTTAGCCGAGTATTTTTCCGCTAAATTTAGCGGGGAAACTTTCCGCTATACTTAGCGGGAAAAGGTTTCCGCTAAACATAGCGGGAAAGATTTTCTGCTTAGTTTAACGGGGGAATTTTTTTCGCTGAATTTATCGGGGAAATATTTCCGCTAAATCTAGCGGTAAATATTTCCACTAAATTTAGCAGGTGAATTTTCTGCTAAATATAGCAGGGAATGTTTTCTGCTATATTTAGTAGGGAAATTTTTCCGCTAAATATAGGGAGCAATTTTTCTGCTAAATATTCTGATAAATTTAGCGGGAAATGTTTTCGTAAGTTTAGCAGGAAAAGTTTTCCGCTAAATCTAGCCGGGAAATTTCCCCCGATACATTTAACGGGGAATCTTTTCTGGTAATTTATCAGGGAGTATTTTCCGCTAAATATACGGGTACAATTTTTTCCACTAATTTTAGCACGGAATGTTTTTCGCTACATTTAGCATGTGTTAAAGGGACAGAGCCAGAACAGGCAGATAGTGTTGGGGTTACGTAAGCTGAGAGAAGTCTCCGAGACTGTGCATGTGCAAATATGCACCTTCCCAGAGGTCTGGGGACAGTCTTGGCAGATAGAGAAGCGGGTGGTGGAAGCTAACCGGGTGATAAGGGGGTTGAGCCGACGATTTGGGTACGGAGTAATGGAAGTAAACAGGGTGGTGTGCGAGGCTCGCTCCGGCCCTTTTACATGGGGCATCAACTACAGAGGAGCCACTGGTAGCACAGTAGGCGATAGAATTGGACGTCACATCGTAAGTTTTTTTTTTTTTTTTTTTTTTTGGGGGGGGGGGGGGGGGGTGAGGGGGGGTGTCCCGGAGCCCTGAGGGCGCCGGTGTAAATGAGTGTTAAAATGTAGATACAGGGGGAGGGTTTGGGAAGGGGAGAGGAAGCCTCGCAGGACTAGGGAAAAGAAACAGCTTAACATTTAGGGTTCATAAACATGCAGGGAAGCAGGAACAGAGTAAAGTAGGAGGAGGTCGAGGAGCAATTAGAAAGCAAAAACTTTGCAGTGTATGAATTAGCAGAAACACATCTGAGGGATATGGAAGAACCACCATACGTACCAGGATATCATTGGATGGGATGTAACCGGGTCAATGGGGAACGCAATGGAGGTGGATTAGGAGTTTTAGTGAAGGGTCAGGAATGGGAAAGGGAGCGAGAGGGCTGCAGGGAACACATGTGGGTCAAAGGCGATATGGGGGTTTAGACACAATTCTGGGCTTTGCGTATCTAAAAACGGGGAGTGATGCAGGGGAGGAAAATGCAGAACACTTGACATGTATATCAGGAGACGTTAAGGAAATTGGCACTAACAAGGAAATAATTATCTTGGGGGACATGAATGCACACTTGGAAGACTTTGATAGACATACGGATACAACAGGGAGGATTTTAGAGGAGTTCTGCGAAGCTCTTGATCTGGTATTGGTTAACGCTCAGGTAAAATGTGATGGAAAAATAACATGGGAAAGAAAGAACTCGCACTCGACTATTGAGTACTGTTTAATGTCGCGTAAGATATACAACAGGTATGAAAATAGATGAAGGCACAAAAAGTCTGGGGAGCGACCATAAGAGAATCGAGATCAGATTTGGCACAGTAAAACCAGAAACGCAGAATCAAAACATGAGGCCAGGAATAATTTAAATGATAAACAACTACAGGAGGTATCTAAGCGAATCGAAAACAAAGTATCCAAGCAACCGGAAAGAGAATGGACATATGAAGAATTAATTAGTGTTTTCTAAAGAGAGAAATATCGAATCATACAAGGAGGAAGAAAACTAAAACGCAAGCTCAAAAGCTGGTGGGATAAAGTGCTTACGGCAGCAATATCGAGACGCCAAGCGCCATCGAAAGAACACAGATGGGCAAAGAAAAAGGGGCCACACTAGCCAAAGTAGCATCAAAATGGGAGGAATTTCAGGAAAGAAAGCGGGAGGCATCAGCATTAATACCGGCCAAAATTGGGAGGGCAGGGGTCCAGTAGATGATAGAGATAAACCAAAAGGGTAGGAATGCGGCAAAAAGGGTCTGGGAACACATCAGTGCACAGGGAAAAAGGACCGAGGGGTACCAGCAGACACTAACCACACAGGAAGGGACAAAGGTAGATGGGTAAGAGGCAAGAGAATACATTAGACATACAATTGAAGCAGCACTTTCGGAGTTAGAATCAGATCAGGCCGTTGGACATGGTAGCGTCTACACAACACAAGAGAAGGATCATAGTGAAGAAAAGGAAGTGACGACTGGGGAGTGAGAAAAAGCAGAAGGAAAGGTTCCGGCCGGAACTGCGACCGGTCCAGACGGCATACGAATGAGATTGATAAAAGTTATAGGCAAAACAAGCAAATTCAAACTAAGGCAGGTGATTGACCAGATACTTATGGGAGGGGAGGTACCCAGTGACTGGAAATTGAGCAGGATGCGATTAATATATAAGGGCAGGGGAGACAAAGACAGTATGAAATCATACCGACCATTCACAGTAACTTCAGTAATATACAGACCAGCTATGCAAATTGTAAAAAAGAAGAATGGAAGACTGGGCAGAGAGAAAGCAGATTCTGGGAGAGCTTCAAACCGGTTTCAAGAAAGGTAGACGACTAGATGATAATTTATTCGTAATCGCTCAGTTCATCGAAATAGCAATGACAAGTCAAAGGCCAATATGGGTAGCGTTTTTAGACATCAAAGGGGCATATGACAATGTGAATCAGAAAACATTTTGGAACCAACTGAAGGAATATGGACTAGATGGAACCATTGTTAAGTTTATAGAACAGGTTTATACGAAGAATAGGGTGGTTATAACATGGGAAGCCAAAACTACAAGACTAGCAGCATTAAAAAGAGGTCTTAGACAGGGTTGCCCATTGTCTCCCTTGCTCTTTATGATATACCTGAGTGAGATGGAAAAAAAAAAGTTAGAACAGTGCAACCTAGGTTTTGACCTGACTTAAATAAAGGAAGGACATAAAGTAAATCAAGTATTGCCAGGGTTAATGTATGCAGACAACATCGTACGCGTATCAGAAAGTCGCGATACAATACATGAACTGATTAGGATTTGCAGCAGGGAAGGGGACAATTTAGGACTAAAATTTAGTAGACAAGTCGGGTACACTCTAAAAAAAGTCTGTGCGTCTACTTTCAGGCGCTACACTCGGAGAACCAATCAGCGCAACTTACGGAGGCAACTCAGCGAATGACGATGCCGAAACATCTGTTTAGACCAAAAAACGCAGACTGAGTTGTGACATTAAGCAATGCAAGTGGGACGTTTTGAATTGATTAATGTCACAACTCAGACTGCGTTTTTGGTCTAAACATATGTTTCCGCATCGTCATTCGCTGAGCTGCCTCCATAAGTTGTGCTGATTGGCTCTTTGAGTGTTATGCGTGAAAGTAGACGCACAGGTTTTTTTAGAGTATATAATAGTTTTCAACGACGAGAAAGGGTAACCCCTGGGGATACAGGACACATTGATAGAACACGTAGAAAAATACAAATATCTGAGAGTATGGTTAAGTGAAGGAAGACGGTATCTGAAAGACCATGAAGATATTGTAATAAAGGAGGGGAAACGAGATTCACCTATCATCAAACACAGTGCACTATGGGACTGTAATAGATATGAAGTCGTTAGGGGTGCATGGAAGGGAGTCATGGTGCCAGGACTGTCATTTCGGAACGCGGTATTGTTTATGAGGTCAGAAATCCAGGCAGGTTTAGAGATACAGCAAAGGCGTGTGGGTACGTTGGCATTGGCACACCAAATGAGGGAGTACAGGGGGATATGGGTTGAACATCTTCGAGAGTAGAGAAGCGATCAGTAAAGTAAAATTTGAACGAAGACTGGCTGAATTTGAGGATACACGGGGGGCAGCGAAAGTGTACAAGTATCTATATATAAAAAGTTTAAACAATAAGTGGAAAAACTTAACCCGCAAGCTGAGATTTAAATACATTCAACGAGATGGAGCCAATCAGAGCATGTCAGTAGAAAAGGGAGTAAAGGAAACAGAGAGGAAATTGTGGGAAGAGAGAATGCAGGGGAAATCAGCTTTAACAATATACAGGGCACAAAAACAAGAAATAAAGAAGGAACAGCTGTATGATAATTCAGTGGGGAGCTCTTTGTTGTTTTAAGCTAGAACGAAAATGTATAGTGCTAAATTCCAGGAAATAGACACTCTGTGCGCCGTATGCAACCGCGAATGGGAAACTATAGAACATGTAATTTTAAGGTGCACGGGGCTTCGTGTTGGGGATCACTACGGATTTGGATTGGGCGCTGGGTTTTCCGGACATGGATGGGCGAATGGATAGGGGAAGAATATCGGTAACTAAGAGAAGATTGGAGGATTGGTGGAAAATATCTAGGGAAGGATAAAAAAAATACAGATAAAAATAGGCAAGGGAATCACTTAAAAAAAGGGGGGGGGGGGGAGAATCTGTTATAACAAAATTCATACAAATTTAAAAAAAAGAAAAGAAGGAATGGCGAAATGTTAGGCTAGGTGGCGCAAGCTGCCTCTCGTTACAAGGGGTATAGCTAGTGGCTCAAAGGGGGTAGTGTGGTTATCGCGTAGCCTCCACCATGCATCGGGAACGGCCGCTCCTTGGAAGACGGTGTAGGGGGCGCTTCGATTCGCAGCTCCGTTGGGTGCCTCAGTCGGCCGGCAGATAGAGGCACCCTAGCACGCTTCATAACTAATATAAATACCTCAAAAACAATTATTTGTTTCCAGCGAACTTCCAACGACATGATTTGTGTTCAAAGGTGAATAAAACTGTGAAACTAGCAGACGGCAGTGTAGTCGACAGCTGCGAATCGGCCGGAGCTGGCCGGAGCCAAGCTGACCAAGCGGCCAAGCCGGAGCCATAGCCGGAACGACGGTGCTGCAAGCGCCGGCGCCACCCGCGGCCGTCTTCCAACGCTGTGCCGCTTCTCCGGTTTCCTTCGTTACACTACCCCCATTAAGCCACTGTAGTATAGCCATTACCATGCATCCATCCAGCGGGGAATTGTTTTGCTAACTGTAGCGGGGCAATTTTTCAGCTATATTTCGCGGACAAAAATCCTCCTCCACCTCCCTCGTGACGTAACATGTAACGTCATTATGGGAAACGTCCCATAATGCAACGCGCGGTTACGCCAACGGTGACTTCGACGGCGGCGCCGGTGAAGCCGAAAACGGGTGGCCAAGAGCTGTGCTCTAAAACTCGGGAATTAAAAATCTGCCTAAAATAAACTTCTTAGTTCCGTTCTAGTAAATATTTAGACTGGCCTATAGTTATTTTTCTTCATATATTTCTACATAAACAAATACTTTTACAAAATGATAAATAAAATCGCCCCGAAATGATTTTATTTTTTACAAGAACGGTAATGTTGTTTGAGATGTCGACATTCGACAATTTTTGCCCAAACGTCAAATTTTCGCCGAACCAGTCGGACATTAAGTTTCAAAAACAAAACTCAAGTTTGTCAAACGTTCTCGACGCTCCTTCACAGGAGAACAACCGTGCACAATAAACTAAATACAAGCTGCGTATCTTGTTAACGTAGCAGCTTAGGCGAGTTGGTTGCTCATATTAACGCACAGTACAGCGCACTACTGCAAAAGTAAACTCACACCATACACTCACTCCTTACGCACGAAAAAGAAAAGAAAAATCAAGCGGACCGCGCTGACTGAACTTATTTTTTTTTACATTGTCTTATTCTACTTCTGAAACTACAGAATTTCCCAAATCACGCGCACCTATCTCCTAAACACCAAAAAAATTTTGTTGTTTTTCTGTCAGGCTTGAAGATAGAGTACTAATACAGTTTTCATAATTGCTGACATTGTGTTCGGCTTCAATAATTTCCATAGTTAATTGATTACTGTGCCTACCTAAAATTGTACAACATGGTAGGTGAACATCGCACCCGCAATCACGGCAGTGTAAGCACAAATGGCTAGAGTTAGCTCTGGTGCCATTGTTTCTGTGTTCTCGGAGCCTATAAGTAAGGCATCGTCCATTCTGCCCCACGTACATTTTCCCGCAAGGGGAAACGAATCCACCGTTTCCTCTGTGCACTCGACGAAGCTTTCCTGATGTTTCTTGGTACTGCTTACCGTTCGGTGGGAACAAGGTGAGTTCACTTGTTTGCATGGGTTGGAAAGCTTACTAGGAGCAGACAAGACGACGTCGATGTTGAACTTATTGGCGTTTTCTTTATTTTATGAGGGAACCTCTGTGTGTAAGGCAGAACGACTGGTCTCAGGGTTCTATCCCTGGCTCTTGGTGTGACAGATGTTCCTTCATTTTTGTTTTTAGGATGCTCTGTGTAATCGATGTTAATGAAGAGACAGGGTATCCGGCAGATGTTAATCTTGAAATTTGCGCATCGAAGCTTACTGAAATGGAGTGCTCGCAAGATTTTTGAAGCGAGTTGTTTAGACATAATTTTACGATACCTCTTTTTAACAGTTTAGATTGTGCTAAATTGAAGGGGAGAATCGTTTTTTTCCCCTTGTCTTATATGTTCAGCATATATGATTGTGTCGGAAATGGAGCCTGAGATCTGAGAATCGGATATATCTTTCCTTCGAACGCTCATGAGTGATATCCAATGGTTCCGGGCAGTTTTGAACGTTGAGAGGATCCTGGCCACCGTGGTGGAAAATAGCTTTTCTCCACGCCAAGAATGATTACATAATCGTCAAAGTACCGAAATACTTTCGCAACTCTGGGGGAGTCAAGGCAATTGTTCAATAGTCTGTCTTGGTAGCCGAGTTAGAGATCACTTAGAACTGGAGCTATTCACGACCCAAGACAAATAAATACCTTTCGTCTTTTTAAGTAGGTTTTTTTGTTCTTAGGTAATAAAGGTCGAGTGTAGGTAGACTGAGACTAGATCTAGAAAATTGTCTTCTTAAATCCCGCAGAAGTTTGTAAAGCGATGGCACCAAAAGAGTGAATACTCACTTCTACACATCGCAGAAGGGAGTCCTGAAATAGGTCGTAATATATCAAACTTCTGTGGGTATTTCCGAAGGCAATGTTTTAGATCTACGTACAGAAGAATGGTATTCGTATTGGGTCGTGTATAGCTCCAGTTATAAGTACTCTCTACCTCGCCGGCCAAGACAAGTTATCGAACAATTTTCTTGACTCCCCTAAAGTCTGCAGAATATTTGGTACGTTGACCATTATTTATTAATTCTTGGCGCCGAGAACAGCAATTTCCCAATCACTGTGGCCAGGTTTCTCTCAAGTTTCAAAAGCTGTCTGGAACCATTAGATATTTATTACTCATGAGCTTCCGGAAGCTCATGGCTACTGCTTCGTACGCCATAGTAAAGAAATACGCTAGTGCGCGTTATTTTAAGATGCACGGGGCTTCGAGCTGCCCTGTCTGAAGAAGTACTTGATTTGGCGGGGTGCTGGGTTATGCTGGCAATAATGAAAAAGCGGAGGAGGAAAGGATATAAGAAAAAGAACTTCTGAGAAATGTTAGAAGCCAGGGAAGCGTGATAAGGCAGAAAATTGGTTGGGTAGATTTAATGATAAGAGAAGGGTATAGCAGAATTTGAAGGAAGGGTATGCATATTTCCAGGCTAGGTGGCGTAAGCTACCGCCAAATAAAATGGATGTATCCAATACTATGCCTTAATTTATCTATCCTACGATAGAAGACTTACGCTTTTTGGAAGTACTTGAGTCGGTCTTCAGAAGGACTTGTTAAAAAATCAAAAAGCAAAAAAAAAAAAAAATTGACACTACATTGAAGCTGGGCGTGTTCTCATGCCAGTGACACACCGTAAAAAAAAGGGTTTGGCTAGAAAAAACAAACAAAAAAAAAACAAGATTTGTTCGTTTTCCTCTGACCAAGGGGACGACAGTGTTGGGTAAACTATATATAAAAAACCTGAAGTAAAGTTAAATGTGAATGAAAGGTTATGTACTTAAGTAAAGCATTAAGTAAAAATGGTGCAACGTACATGGAGTAAAGTACTATAAATAATATGCGCTTGCAAAGTACAGTACAAGTACTTTAAACAGAATTTTTTTATGGTGCCATTCATTCTCATAGATAGCGTTTTCGAAACACGTATGCATTGCCTTAGGGGTAATCGTTGTGCATCGGAAATTTGACAACAAATTCTCTTGTCACGCATTGGGAGTCCCCCCAATTGTAGCCATACTTTCATTGACGAACTGAACAACACGCTTTCACTGATTTTTTCTTCATTCCCAAAACGCTCCGTCACACTTTTTAGGGGACTTCAACTACCCCTCAATTGATTGGTTTGTCACTGTATACTCCGGTCGCAGCTCGGATGCTGGAAGATCCCCAGATATGTGTTTTGATTTAAGTTTTGGCTCAGTTTGTTACTTCTTCGAACAGGGTGACCCCTGAATGTAGCACGATATTGGATCTTCTGTTAACGTCCACCCCTCAAATGGTGCCTGCCGTATCTTGAACGGACGGTATAAGCGGCCATCAGCTCCGCCATTTTAAGGTGATTGTTCCAAGTTTGATAAAAAAAAATAGATGTGCAAAGGTTATAAAAGACTACACCGGAAATGACTATGTTAGTACCAACACTAATCTTGAAGTGTTTTCTCAACAATACCTGCTCTCGTTTTCCTTGCGTACGGTAATTGAAAACTGGCTTTTATAAAAGAAGAAATTGATTGAATAACTTGACTGGTACATTCGCACTATATCAATAAAAATATCACAAAACCTCTCCGTGGTTTAGCAGGGAGCTTAAAAGGTTACTAAACAAAAAAGCACATCCTTCGTAAAGCTAAACGCAACAGTACCGTCAATTACTAGGATTAGTATGAAGTCAGTCATCTCGAATACAAGAACGCCAGTCCCAAAGTGCGTAGTATACTTTATAATGAAGGTCTTCCGTCAATGATATGGAATAATCCGCGAAATTTCTGGAGCATTCCTTGATATTGTTCTAATTTGAAATTTATAACAACTAACGGGAATGCGGTTTCAGAGAGTGAATGTGCGGAGGTTGTTAACAACGCATTTGCTACTGTGTTTACTAAAGAGCGCACTACTGTCATGCCAATTTCTCTTTTTTTTTTTAATTTTAATACTTTGCAAAATATTAACCTTACCCCCAAAGGTCTTCTAAACTTAATTACTATCTTGAAAATTTTGTCATGAGCAGGGGAAGATGGTATCACCTCTAAATTATTAATATATACCCAGGAAATTTCCCGGTGATTGTTATCGCATATTTTTTAACAAAGTTTGTCGTTAGGTCACGTACCTTCTGACTGAAAAATTGGTACCGTGGTTCCGGTCCACAAGGGAGGATCTAAATCTGACGTGAATGATTATAGGCCCTTTGACCAGAATTTCACGTAAATTACTGGAGCATATACGATATTCACATCTTGCAAAGTTCGTAGAGAACAACACCTTTTTTCTATTCATCAACATGGTATACGAAAGGGGTTTTCCTGCAAAACGCAATTAGCTGGTTTTGTTTTTGACACTCACTCTAACCTTGATAGAGCCTATCATACTGACGCTATTTTTCGAGATTTTTCAAAAGCATATGATTGTGTACCTGATCAACGTCTACTTCTTAAGCTTCCTGCACTCAGCATTGATCCTAATATTCTAGCATGGATAAATGATTTTCTAACAGGCAGGACCCACTATACTAGTATCAGCAAACTTCATATCTAATGTTTCTATTTTTCTGGGATCCCACACGGAAGTGTTTTGGGTCCTCCACTATTCTTTATACATTACTGACCTCGCTAACACTTTAAGCTAGTTAGTACGACTTCTTGAAGACGAGTGCGTCATCTATCGTCGTGTATGTGACGTAACTGACTGTGATGTTTTGCAGTCTAACTTGCAACAATACAATCATGCTGGTCCACATGGTTAATGATATTAAATACTAGCAAAGTGCCATTTTCCTTTCAGCAAAAGTAACTCTAACTTTGAACATGGTTAAAATCGCGCACAAAGAGACGAGGACAAACGAGGAAGGAACACAGAACACAGACAGGCGCGCACTCACAACTCCAGTATATTAAGTGAAGAAGAGAAAGATGAAGCACTATTTTTTACAGGGGACAGCGTCACCAGGGGGAAACAGATCATCCGCAGTCAAATGATCGCAAGAAGGCAGCTTCTTTTTCGCTCAAAGCAACCGACGGCTGGCTAACGCAGCGATCGCTCAGGCTCAAGATGGTGAACGCCTCGAGCACCTCGCGCGTTTGTTTTTCTTTAAAGCGGCCAATGATTGATGTTTTTTCTAAAGATGGTGTGCACATACAGGTTTTACAGTGCACCGAAAGGTGACCTCCTACATTAGATGTTAAAGAAAGTTTATGCTCTCGTAGCCGGTCATTCAGACACCGTCCCGTCTGTCCAACATAGCATCTTCCACATGAAAGAGGAATGCTATAAACAACGCCCGATGAACAGGGAACAAATGGCCGCACATGTTTTTTGTGGCACGTGTTTTTGGATAATTTTTCCGCCTTTTCAGGAACCTTAGAACAAATTTGTCGCATTTTCTTAGGGGTTGATAGTACAACGGGCACACCATACCTGCTGGCCACTTGTTTTAGGTTATGCGAAATTTTGTGCAGGTATGGCATAACCACCACCCGGTTTTTTTTTCGACGGGGCGCCTAGTTTTTTCACCCCCTTTTACATCCTTTACCAGCGCTCCTATCACTTTGATTAAGACTTGATTTGGGAACCCTGAAGATTTTAGTCTATCGATCTGGCCCAAGAAACTCCGATGAATGGCATGGAAACATGACTTTTTTAGTGCTGAGGTGAGGCAAGAGATAGCAATGCCTCTCTTCACCATCTTAGAGTGCGAGGATGTGTAGTGAACAATACCTTTTTTGGAACGTGGTGAGAATGCCCAGCACAAGTGATCGGCGTGCAATGAGAGGAAAAGATCTAAGAATTGCAACGCCCCTTCGTTAGGTTTCTCAAAAGTAAAGGTGAGCCCAAAACCGCACGTATGAAAAATGTCCATAATCGTAGTAACTAAATCTTGATCCGCAGTCTTTTTCTACAGTAAAAGAAAATCATCTACATATCTGAACAGGTTGGTGAGAGGCGTGGACTTAATAGCTAAAGCAATGGCACGGTCGATTCTCGCAAGAAAAATATCGCTTAAGACTGGCGCGACACAAGACCCAATACACACCCCCTATTTTTGTAAAAATACCCCGTTTTGCCATCCAACGAATGTGGAATTTAAATAAAACTGCAGTAGTTCAAGAAAGCTGTCTGTAGTCACTCCACTTGAGTTCCGGAAAGCGATTTCGTCTTGGGATTCAATGCAGGCCCTAACTGAGCTAAGTAAAGGGTCATGAGGAAGGGAATAGAAAAGGTCTTGTACATCTATGCTAAATGCACTGTGATTGGAAAATGCATTTGTCTTTAAGGTTTGAACAACAGTTTCAGAATTCTTAACCAAGAAGGGATCCTCAATCCGCAAAGCGGAGAAATGTTTTTGGAGAAAGGCCGACATCTGGCCTTGCCACGTACCCCTCTCAGTGATTATAGCTCGAAAAGGACAGGCTCCCTTGTGCGTCTTTGCACTGAAAAAGACCTCCAGGTGCAGTCCTTCGGCTTTTTTTTATGTTGGCAGCCGACTGAGTCAACGACAAACTCTCGCAAAGTTCTAAAGCTTGTTTTCTAACCTTCTTCGTGTCTACTACAAGCGGTCGGAAGTTCTTTTGCACGGCTGTACACGCTTTTTCATTGTAGATGCCTACAGGCATTATTACAAAAAAGCCTTCTTTATCGGATTCCAAAACACGTTGTTGATTGTCCACCAAAAAATTAACCAGCGGTCTAGGATCCGGGGACTGGACTCGTCTCGAGGCGGTAAGAGTGTCAACACATTCGGAGACACAACGTGGTCTAATTTCTTCATTTGTCCTGTACGCCACTTTTCTTGCCAAGGTTAGCAGCTCTGGAGGACGTAGGTCCGGTTGAATGCTAAGCTTGGGGCCAAGACCAAGGGTTTTTTGAAGTTTCGGGGGAACCTCAATATCTCCAAGGTTGGTGAATCGGCCAGACGCTGTGGCAGCTTTTTGCTTTTTGGGCAGATTTTTCCGAACTCTCTGCCACAAAAACTCGGTGACGTCACCCAATGTCTTGCTCATTTCTGAAAACAGACTACGTTGTTTTTCGAGGTTGCCCCACTTGACACCACGGGCAACCCAGAGGCAGTCCTTGAAGAACCGGGCCTGACGCCAATACTCAGACCGTAAAATTCTGCAAACCCGTCTTGAGTGGCCCACCGAAGGTGTAAGAAAGCCACTTAAACTAAGAAGTTCAGTTGGACAGGTACCTTGTTTGATGTGGTACGATGCTACCCGGGCGCTGCACGCACTTTGGGCTGCCAGATTGACCAGAAGAATAGGGTTAGTGAAGGAAAGAGAACAGATGACAGAAGAAGAGCCCGATGTAGAAGAAATAAACTGTAGAAGAATAGAAAGTTGGGCTAGTTGGTAAACGTTGAACATGGTTAAAATCGCGCACAAAGAGACGAGGACAAACGAGGAAGGAACACAGAACACAGACAGGCGCGCACTCATAACTCTAGTATATTAAGTGAAGAAGAGAAAGATGAAACACTATTTTTTACAGGGGACAGCGTCACCAGGGGGAAACAGATCATCCGCAGTCAAATGATCGCAAGAAGGCAACTTCTTTTTCGCTCAAAGCAACCGACGGCTGGCTAACGCAGCGATCGCTCAGGCTCAAGATGGTGAACGTCTCGAGCACCTCGCGCGTTTGTTTTTCTTTAAAGCGGCCAATGATTGATGTTTTTTCTAAAGATGGTGTGCACATACAGGTTTTACAGTGCACCGAAAGGTGACCTCCTACATCTTTCTCTTCTTCACTTAATATACTAGAGTTATGAGTGCGCGCCTGTCTGTGTTCCGTGTTCCTTCCTCGTTTGTCCTCG